>NC_085136.1:100114867-100414867 GCF_035046485.1 Aedes albopictus
GTATGGATAGGTACCGTTTTCTTCCGGCGCTATTTGCTTCTGGGTGAAACTTCTCCCGCTGAACGTTACTTCGCTTTCCATGTGTGGTACCTTGTGGTATGCACATAATAAATTATTGTATTACTCTATTACGTTTAGCGTCTATGTTTACATTGAGTATTGCACAGTTCACACTCAATTGGACTACACAGTTTGAAACTGCAACCTGCATAAGTGTGATTTACAAGTGTGATCTGTCAAATTTGATAGATCCGTTGACAGCTCGAAATATCAACACTTTGTTTTGATTAACAATCGACTCGCGTTGTTGGAATAATTATTTGATTAATATTTAGTTTTTTTTATTCGACAATAGAAATGGCCAACGGCAACATAATCCTTCGGAATGTGCAGCATAAACGAGCTTCTGCTAATACCCGATTCCATTGCCTGTATGGCTATTATTTTCTCGGCCTTACAAGAGCACAGTTGGCGATAATTTACCGAAAAAGCAAAACCACTGTGACCAACTGGATTTCCGCATACGAAGAAAATGGACTTGTGACTTCCAAGCAGCGGCAGCAGATACACCGTAAATTCTCCGCTGAACAGCGGCAATGGATACTCGCACTCTACCAGAAGAACCCAGTGCTATATCTTGATGAATGTCGTGACCTCTTCCAACATCAGTTCAATAGAAGAATAAGCGGAGCGACGGTTTGTAGAATCCTTCATGCCGAAGGACTGACCTGGAAGGCATTGGAACGTAGGGCGATCCAGATAAAGGAAGAAGAGATTTTGCGATTCTGTTCCGAAATGAATTCTTTCGAATGGGATATCTACATGCTTGTGTTCCTGGATGAAATATCGCTGGATAACAAAGGAGTTCTAAGGAATAGAGGATACGGAGCAAAAGGAAAAAGGTTAATTTTTCGAGGAGAGTTCGTGCGACGTCCAAGGGCATCATTTTTATGTTTCTTGGGGCTTCATGGTATTCTTGATAGTTTCGAAACAGAGGGAACGTTTACGCGAAAGATATTTTTTGATTGCTGTCGAGAATTTGCCCTCCGTAATAACAAGGTCAACCGTTACACTGGATACAATTCAGTCTGGATTATGGATGGCGCTCGGATCCACTGTGATCCAAATATAATACTGTATCTACGTTCAATTGGAATTATTCCAGTATTTTTACCTCCATATTGTCCGTTTTTTAATCCGGTGGAGATAATTTTCGGAATTGCCAAATCTCGCATCAGAAAAATGTATCCTGAAAACTCTAATGCCAATATGTCTCATTTGGCATTAGAAACATTTATGGGCTTTTTTTTTTTTTTTTTTTCCTTCTAAACCATAGGGGGATAAATCTGCTCATCAGACACCCTAACAGGAAGGTTAGGGTAGTGTGGGGATGAGGCCGTCTTCTACAATGCCGGTAGAAGCCAGGACTACTCTCTCCTCGACCCACTAAAACACAGTCCTATGGTCGCCAAACCCTACGTCTCTCCGGAACCACCAAGAAGGTATTGCTTCAGAGAGGGGCTAGTGCATATCGCACCCTCAAGGTTAGCTGCCGTAGCCTAGCAGCAACGAACATCGATGACTCGCACTGGAGAGTCCATCACGATAGCATGCTGGCGCTTAGCCAGTTTCCCGAGTGGTCCTCGCCACTCCCTTTGTCCTCGGAAGGCGGGCAGGGTCAACCCCGCCCGCGCCCTACTGCTGAGCGGACATCAAGAACTGATGCCCACGTGCAACCCGATCTGACCTGCCCGCAAAGGAAGGGTATCACTACCCTTCAGGCCCTATCAGATGCACCCGTAGGTTGCAGACAGCAGGATCTCACCTACCCCGACCCTTGCCGGGGACCCCTTTCCAACCGCGGGCTCAGATCCAACCCAGTAGACCGACGCCACGACAGCACCGCTACCGGGACTTCCTCTCCGCGGCCACTTAATCGCTGTAAGGGTCGATCTCGACCGCAGGGCACCGGTATGACCTACGAAGCCGACTTCGAACCCCTGGACCACCTCTTGTACTGCATCTGGACTAGCCATTCTCCGAGTCCACGCGCCACCTCCTCTGTAGCTCCCAGACGATATGGGTGATTGCCGTTGAAACGGCATTCCAGCTAATCTCATCCCTACACATTCTCTGGACCAAGTTGTCCGGAGTTGTGTCCTCCCCGCATGTGGCAAGCATGCGGTCACGCATTGTGCGAAAACGCGGGCACACGAACAAAACGTGTTCCGCCGTTTCCTCTCTAAACCATTGCACACTGGGCATTCGGGAGAATCCGCATGCCCGAAACGGTGTAGATACTGTCGGAAGCAACCATGACCTGTAAGGACCTGTGTCAGGTGGAATGAAACTTCCCCATGGCGCCTATTAATCCAACTATCTACCCTCGGTATCAACCTATGGGTCCACCTTCCTTTGGTGGAACTGTCCCACGCGCGCTGCCATTTGACCATAGAGGCCATCCTGACAGTCTTGCGTATGCCTCTTGTGCCGCGCATTTCGAAGCACTCCATATCCTCACTGATAAGAATGCTGATGGGCACCATACCAGTAATGACACAGAGAGCGTCGTGTGACACGGTACGGTACGCGCTTGCAACCCTCAGACACATAAGCCTGTAAGTACTTTCCAGCTTCCGTCGGTAGCATTCAGTACTTAGCGCGGTACCCCACGCCGGGCCGCCATACCTAAGTATGGACGTAGCAACACTAGCCAGAAGCTTGCGCTTACTGGCGTACACCGCTGAGCTATTGGACATCATCCGGGACAGTGCCGCAATAGCTGTGGAGGCTCTTTTACAGGCATAATCGACGTGACTACCGAAGGTAAGCTTATCGTCGATCATCACGCCCAAGTGCTTGACAGAGCGCTTCGACAGGATAGTGCATTCTCCTACACTGATCTCCGTCTGCTGCGCCGACTGCATGTTGTTAACAACCGTCACCTCTGTCTTGTGGTGAGCCAGCTCCAGTTTTCTGGACCGCATCCACGCCTCCACAACCTTGATCGAGTGGTCGGTAGTCAACTTCACCTCCTCGATCGTTTCACCGTAGACTTCGAGCGTAATATCGTCGGCAAATCCGACAATCACCACTCCCACTGGGTACTCTAACCTCAACACCTCGTCGTACATGACATTCCATAACACCGGACCCAGGATGGAACCTTGCGGGACTCCTGAGGTTATGTGAAAGCACTTCCGACCCACCTCCGTGTCGTATACTAGTACGCGATTCTGGAAGTAGCTTCCGAGAATCTTGTACAAGTACTCCGGTATCCCCAGACGCAAGAGCGCATCGGCAATAGCAGCCCAACTGGCGCTATTAAATGCATTCCTTACATCCAGAGTCACTACCCCGCAGAAGCGAATTCCCCTCCTCTTAGGCTCGAGTGCTTTCTCGGCGGTTTTTGTAACCGACAAGATAGCGTCTACGGTGGACCTCCCCTTCCGGAAGCCATACTGGTTGCTCGAGAGACCATTTACGCCCTCAGTGAACTTCAACATTCTATTGAGGATGATCTTTTCGAGCACCTTCCCCGCCGTGTCAATCAAGCATATTGGTCTATATGCCGACGGGTCTCCGGGTGGTTTCCCCGCCTTTGGCAATAGTACCAGGCTCTGCCTCTTCCAAGCTTCTGGGAAAACTCCCTCGTCCAGGCATTTCTGCATAGCAGACCTGAACATCTCGGGAGCTTCTGCAATAGCTACTTTTAAGGCCAGGTTCGGAACTCCGTCCGGACCTGGGGCCTTACCTACGCTAAGGGACTTAGCTATCCCCGCAAGTTCCACATCGGTGACCCTTTCCTCATCGCCAGCCCCAGTCCCCGGCTGTCCTACGAAAGGAGGCCAAGGACTAGGATCATGACGCGGAAAAAGTCCTCCAATGATCCCCTCCAACATCTCTGGAGATTGCTCTGTAGGAGCCATCACACCTCTCGTCCTCGTCTTGGCCATAACGATCCTGTAGGCATCACCCCACGGGGTCGTATTGGCACTCTGACAGAGACCCTCAAAGCAGGCCTTCTTGCTTGCTCTTATCTCGGTCTTGAGCGCGGCTTTTGCAGCGGCGAACACCACCCGCCGTTCGTTTCGCTCTTCCTCTGATCGTGCTCGCTGCATCCGCCGCCTAGCCCGTAGGCAGGCGCGGCGCAGGTCCGCAATCGCGTCGGTCCACCAGTAAGCCGGTGGCCTCCCATTTCTAGGGTGGACTCTCCTAGGCATGGTCGCATCACACGCACGTGAGAGCACCGCTACCAGCTCGTCGCCGTCTAAACCGAGTAAGTTTCGCTCAAGGCGGAGCGCTTCCCTAAATACCTCTTCGTCGAAGTATGATGTCTTCCACCTACGAGGGCTTGGCCTTGGCCTAGCCGCCTCTTCTTCTATCCGCTGTCTGCTGTTGTTGTAGTCGATACTGTAGCGAACCGCCAGGTGGTCGCTGTGAGTGTAGCCATCATCTACTCTCCAGTTCGAACTACTTGTTAGGCCAGGACTACAAAAGGTCACGTCAATAATTGACTCCGCTCCATTTCGACTATAGGTACTCTTGGTACCGACGTTAGCCAAGTCGACATCTAAGATGGCCAGTGTTTCTAGCAGGATCTGACCCCGCTGGTTCGTGAAACGGCTTCCCCATTCCACAGCCCAGGCATTAAAGTCACCCGCTATTACCACCGGCCTTCGCCCTGTTAGCACGGTCGTTAAGCGGTCCAGCATTTGCGTGAACCGCTCGATCGGCCACCGCGGAGGCGCATAACAGCTACAGAAGAAGACCCCGTTTACTTTGGCGACCACGAAGCCCTCATAGGTAGTAGACACCAACTCCTGCACGGGGTATTTACCCGTCGTCCATATCGCCGCCATTTTCCTGGTCCCATCCGAGGCCCAGTTGCCGTTGCCGGCGGGTACTCGGTATGGGTCCGAAATGATGGCGATATCCGTCTCCCACTCAGAAACCGCCTGACAAAGCAGTTGCTGAGCCGCATCACAGTGGTTCAGGTTCAGCTGCGTTACCTGCACTGTGATTTGTTGCTCACTGCGGCTTTCTTAAAGGCCGGGCACCCTGGACCACCCATCGCATGTCTGTTTTTCGAGGATTTCCCGGTACAGATCATGCAGATGGGCGGACTCGTGCAGCTTTGGGCCTTATGACCTTCAGCGCCGCATCGCCTACACAGTTTGCGCCTGTCGGGGCCTTTGCAGTCCCACGACTTGTGTCCTGGTTCCAGACACCTGAAGCAAACCTCAGGTGGCTCGTGGAATGTCAGGTGACAAACACACCAGCCCACCTTAATACTCCCTACTTTAACGGACTTTTTAACATCCGCCACAGGTAGCTGAACCAGAGCTATCTGTGTCCCTGCTGGCCCCTTCCGCAGCCTGACGGCTGTGGCGGCCACCTGAACATCGCACTATTGCCGCAGTGCCGTGACGAGCTCTTCCGCTTCGGTGATCTCGTCTAGGTCTTTGACCTTCAGAGTCGCCTCATGCGTAAGAGCCCTCACCTCCACTCCATCTCCAAGGACCTCTTCTGCCAGCCTCTTGTAGGCGGCGCCCTTGTGATCCTTCTGGCGCTTAAGCTCCAGGATCATTTCGCCCGTACGAGTACGTCTGATACTGCGTACGTCGGCTCCAAGACCCTCGAGCTTGGCGTCGCACCTCATCGCCTTCAAGACGTCCGAGTATTTCGACTGTTCGGTCTTGATGACGATTGCGTCACCTTTTTCGCGCCTGGCACCTGCCTTCCTACGCCTTGGCTTGGCGACCTGCGCTTCTACCTGCGGATTCCCCTTCTTCTTCCTCTTCCGCTCCACCTTTGTCCAAGGAGGGTCTTCTCCTTGAACCGCCCTGCTCTGTGGCTGCTGAGGGCCCACCATTGGTCGCAACCCCTTGTTCCCATCAATCCGAGACGGGCCGGCCTTTTCAGGCCCACCCTTCCCAGCTTTCCGGGAACCCTGGCTGGGGTCCGACTTTCCGGCATAACCACCGGCTTTCGGGGTTATTATGCGCCTGGCCTTGCGGGCACCGCCAGACAGCTCCTCACCTGACGGCTGCCTCGCCCACTTCTGCGAATGCTTGTCACGTTTGTCACGAGCATTCGCTTCCACACTCTTCGGACTACCCGCGAAGGAGAAGGCCTCCGTTTGCGTAAGCTTAGAGGCTTTCTCCTTTGCGGGTTCCGCCGCTGCCGCAGCCAGCAACGCGACCGCGTGCTCCTGCTTGGCCTCATCGACTGACGCTCTAAGCCGAAGCAAGGCCGTTTTCAGGTCCTTGCTTATATTCGACTTAGTTGTCGCGAAGTCGATTATTTTGCCAAGCTGCTGCTCAGCTACCTCCAATGCGGGCCGTCCTTTTCCTGCTACTTGGCTGATGGCCCTCAGCAACCATGCTCCGTCCATAACCTCCGCCGGCTGGCTTGCCGTGGAGTGGACAGGAGCTCCCACGCTTGAGCTGCGTAAGCAGCTTCCAGCACCTGACTCCTCGCTTCTCCTTGTTGGAGACCGCATCAACCCGCTTCTTGCGAAGGGGTTGATCGCACCACTACTACCTGTTGCACTTGTTTTTGAAGATTGTTTATTACTCATATTTTATTCCCACGAGTCGCACGAGAAAGAATGTCCACCACGCCAGAGCTCTGCATTAACGCGGTAAGGGACAGCTTACTGTGGGGGGTGCCCAGGTGCCCCACAGGCCCTGTTAAAGATCGAGCATCTTTTTCACCCCCTCGATCACTCATTCCTCGGCACGGGTCGCTTGACACCTTGAATTGGGGTTAGTAGTCCTATTCTTAGCCGGCAACTACGCGGCTGACTCGCAAGCGGGGGGGTGCGTCAGGCCCCAGGACATCCGTCCCTGCTGCCCCAACATTTATGGGTTTGGAACACCATGATTGTACGCGTCTATACAAAAAAGGTGGCTATTTTTCTGGCGGCTTTTTTGATCCCTCAGGCGGAATGACAAATAAAGAATGTGCTGAATGATATGATAAAGATGATCACCTAAATCCCCAAGCAATGTAATTCCAGTGTTTTTTCTCTATAGGCTATAATGAATAAATAATCATTTGATAAAAAAGTACATCGTTTATTAAAACCAATTTTGTCCCATACACAAGCCTCGACACAAACATGATCACAAATGATCAACATCATTCATATCCGAGACATTCTCCGCTAGAGAACGGCTGACTTCATCCTCCTCCGGCTTAATCGAATCTTGCATCGCTGTAACAATACCGGAATTGGTAGAGCATCTTGTTTTTTTTTTTTTTAATCGTTTATTTGGAAGGCTCAGACGTGTATTACACTTAACAGAGCCGAAATCAATATGTTTGTAATAAATAACAATAAATTATTCTGAATAAAAATCAATTTTATCTACTGCTAAATTCAATACTTTAGCTATTCTTATCTTATCTTCTTCTATCAATTGACCTCGTTCAGTTTCATCATCAATCCAATCATATGATGCCACTTTGCACCTCTGTCTCCTAGGAGAAGAGCCAGGGTCAGCTACCAGGTTTGCTTCGCTGCACGTTGATCTATTCATGTTCTTCTTTTTCTGTGATCGGCTGGACTCCAAATCAGATGATCGTTGTCGCTTCACGTCGGGCTTGCTCAATTTCTGCTCTATTGTTTCATTGTTTTGATCAGTGACCTCCGGCTCGGCGTCGTCTGTTCTAGCGGAAGCTAGAGCTTCTTCTTTCTGGTCGTTGTAAACGGTGTCGATAATGTCGTTCGTAACTGCAGCTGTTGACTGGTTTCTACAACCACTGCGCCTTTCTTCAAAAATGGGACAGGACTTTTTCAGATGTGATTCTGACTTACACACATAGCATTTCGGTTTCAATCCATCATAATAGATTCTCCCTTTTCGGTTGCGGAAGAAGAGTGTCTCCGGGATGTCTTTCTCAATTGCCATGTGAACGCCACGGACTCCCGTGAACATATCGAGCTGATACTCCGGTGGGAACCGTTCACGTACGGTTCGCTTGATTTTTCCGTATTTTGCCAGCACAGATGATAATTCTGAGTCGGATATTTCGGGAGGAAGGTCGAAAACCCGCACGTACCGATTATTTCCTCCAGCGACGGACATTTGCACCATTACCTGCTTACCATTACTGTAATGGAAAGGCAAAGTCTTTGCGTTGTTCTCCAACGTAAACTGCATCGCATCTTCGTTCTTAAAACGTATAAATACTGACTTTTCGTCAGATATTTTATACGCTGTCTCCATCATGCACTTATCTCCTTTCAGTGATTTGACAAAGCGTCCCATATCAACCAAGGTTGGCTGAATCGCATTGTCCGGAAACAAAAAAGCCAGAGTGTTCTTTACTATCACTTCGCTGGACATTGTGACCGATAGGTACGAACGCCGCGCAAAGTCAAAACGAGCACCGAAAATAAACGAATGAGCAAACAAACGCGTCTGTCCGCCTCAAAGCGTGATCGTGTACTGGAGCATCTTGTTTGTAGTTGTAGTAATTACTCGGACCACTGATTACGAGCCGCACGCTTGTTTACATTCTACTCTTCATTCAACCTGTCATAGTCATAGTTCATGGTGTCGTCATTCAGGTGTTGTCTAGGCACAGATATAATAGAACAGATAATAAACTCGATACCACATCTCCCTTTTTTTATTTAAACAAAGTTCACATTACAGATTTAAAATTTCATTACACAGTCCTTGTAACGTTCAGGTTTCTTTATGTTGCGCCTAAGTCTACCTGGCGCTGCTTGGGTGGCATCCGGGACAACACTAGATTGATGTTCAGCTGTATCCTCGTCATTGGTGATATTCCGAGAAATGTCCAAAAGATTCCGAGACTCTTCAACTCGATCTTCTGCAGAAGAAACGCAAGGCGAGGCATATTCTTGCACCGCGGGCTCAATCACTGCTGAGGGCTCCACTGGAATCCTTTTGAGGTGACTTGAATTGCGATCATACTCCTTGCCTGTTTCATTATTTTGAACGGTGACACGTGGACCTTGCTTTGAAACGACAGTCATAACCGCTGGCCCATACGTCGTTGTTAGTTTGTTTCCACCAAGAACGTTTTTCATAAGCACCCGATCTCCAATGTCGATACTTGAGGCTTTCGCTTTACGACGTTGATCTTCCTCCTCTTTCCCTTTATCTTTAAGCTGTTGATCGCGGTCTCGGAAGTCCGAAGGGGACATTACAGCTGAAGAAACATCAGATAAGCATGGTAACTTAGTACGAATGTTTCTACCGAACATAAGCTCGCTAGGAGTTTTACCAGTTGTGCTATGAGGAGTTGAATAGTACATTTGCAGATATACTAACAGATCTCGTTTCCAATCCTGCTTCAAAGCCTGACTAATTTTGAGTCTCTTAACCAATGATCGATTTTGACGTTCCACCAAACCATTTTCTTGTGGCCAATACGGAGTCGTTTTGTTCAAAACGATCCCACGACGGGGACAATACTGCTCAAACTCTGTACTCACGAACTGGCGACCGTTGTCTAATGTTATGGTTTGCGGATATCCAAGTCTGATGAAAATTTGCTCTAACCGTTCCGCAGTTTCTGAAGCCGTGATCTTCCGCATTATCTCTACCTCTTTATATCTACTGAAATAGTCAATTACGACTAACAGATAGTCACCGGAAGGCAACGGTCCGAGAAAATCTATCGCGATATCCATCCATGGTGCTTCGGGTAGCTTCCTTCTTTGCATAGGTTCGGGCCGTTCCGGTTGGCTGACAAGCCTACATCCTTCACAAGTGGCTACCATACGGGCGATCATATCATCCATTCCAGGCCACCAGCAGGAATACCTCAACCGTTGTTGCATTTTCGTGCGACCTGGGTGACCCTCGTGTGCTAGTTGTAACATACGCTGCCGCAGACTGCCTGGTATAACCAATCTGGACCCTCGAACTATTAAACTTCCCACTTTGCCAAGCTCGTTTCGGAATGCATGATACGGTTTTATCACCTCTGATGTATAATTCCACACCCCGTGATCCAAACATTCACGAATGGATTGTAGCTCAATATCTTCTTCGGAAGCTTTTTCAATGGCAGTCAGTTCAATCACATTGCGAATGTAGACCTCACAATCTTCATCAAACTCCTTCAGCTCTCCTGCACTTGGTAGACGAGAGAGCGGATCTGCTATATTGGATTTCCCTTTCCGGTAAATGACATCATAGGTAAATGATTGCAACCGCAATACCCAGCGTTCAATGCGAAGACAAGGAGTTGAATTGGCGGAAAATATGGCTTCGAGCGGTTTGTGGTCTGTCTCCAATTCGAAACGAATTCCTAACAAGTAAATTTGAAACCTTTCCACCGCCCAAACCAGAGCCAAAGCCTCCTTTTCGGTTTGAGCGTATCTTCGTTCAGTTTCTGACAAACTCTTACTTGCATATGATACAACTCTGGGAATTCCTTCATAGAATTGAAGAAGGACTGCACCCAATCCAACAGGTGACGCATCGGCAACTACTCTTGTTTTGAGATTACGGTCGAAATAGGCCAAATTCTTCTCGTCACTAATCAATGAAACAAGATGGTCGAAAGCTTCTTGCTTCTCATGCTCCCACTTGAAAATAGATTGTGCTTTAGTGTGCTCCCGGAGTGGAAACGATACCGTGGCCAAATCTGGAATAAATGCTCCAACATAATTCACGAGACCGAGGAAACTCCGTACCTCTTCAGAAGTTTTTGGAGCTCTGAATGACTTGATGGCTTCAATTTTACTTTGTGATGGAGCCATTCCAAAAGCACCGAATCGATGACCAACAAACTCAATCTCAGACAACTTAAATTGACATTTGGATTGATTTAACAGAATGTCATATTCACGAAGTTTATGTAAAACTTTCTTAAGTGCCTCATCGTGCTCTTGTTCAGTACGTCCTGCGACGATGATGTCGTCAATGAAATTGATGCAATGGTCGCAACTTGATAGAATCTGCTCGAGAGTTTTTTGGAATACTTCTGGGGCACATGAGATTCCAAACATCAAGCGCTTGTAACGGAATAAACCTATAACATTTATAAAAAAAAGTTTAAGCTATGATTTCACGAAAAATTTATTTCATCTTTAAAATCTACGCAAAGAAACATTTCAGACTGTTTCACGAATAGCTGTGTGTTTACTCACCTTTATGTGTTATAAAGGTGGTCATCGGTTTGCTTTCATCTGCCAGTTTCAGCTGATGGAAAGCATCTTTGATGTCCAATCTCGAAAAACAAGTTGCTCCGTTTAACTTCCATCTAATGTCGTCGATTGTAGGAAGAGGATGTGTCTCACGCAAAATAGCCTTGTTCACCTGCCGCATATCAATGCATAAACGGATGTCACCGCTATCCTTCACCACTACAACCATCGGTGATACCCAGCGACTCGGTTCGAATACTGGTTCGATGATATCATTGGCGAGCAGCTCCTCAAGCTTCTTCTCCACACGCGCTCCAACGTAGCAAACGGCAACCTTCTCAATCTCTGCGAAACTGGTTCAACTGAACGGTCGACTGGTAAAAGTATTTCCACTCCACGGAAACTCGGAAATGGTTTTGACACTTCAACATGCTGAACCAACTCGTGCTGACTTGGTAGTCCTACGATTAACACTCCCAGCTGCTTGGCTGTATGCCTGCCCAACAGCGGCTGAGGTCCCCCTTGGATGACGTAAAACCGGGCCACTTCGCCTCGACTGTTGTTTCCGTCAGCTATTTCAATTTCCGCATCAAACATGACAGTGACTCTCAAGTTGTCATTTTGAGCATACGCTCTGAACTTTCTATCAGAGGGCATCAAGTCGGAGAGAACTTGTACTCCGTCTCTGCACATAGTTTCCCAGGTTGAATCGTCAATTATATTCGATTGAACTCCTGAATCAATCTGCATTTCGATCAAAATTCCTCCTACTTTTACCCACACCATGTCATCCAAATCGTTCGCAGAAGATACCATCTCAACCAGTTCGTCGGGTTTTCCTTTATCGGTTGAAGTCGCGTCGTCAATAGCATTCACCCGTTTGACGAACTTCCGTTGTTGTCCCTGAGGATGTTCCGCATGACTTCTGTAAGCTTCTCCGAAAGGTCTCTTCATTGGAGCTCGAGAGGTGGATGGCACTGGATTATCATTACGATTTCGGCAGACAGCACGAAAATGTCCGCGCTTTCCACAACTTGCACATGACTTATTCCTCGCTGGACATGGATCCTCGAACGAATGTGAACGTCCACAATATCGACAGGAAGCTTTCACACGATTAAGGCTTTCAGCATTAGAACTCTTCGATTGCAAGATCACTTGCCCACCAATTTGTTCACTCGCAGATCGTGAAATCTCATACGCATTAATCTGCTTTCGAAGCTCTTCCAAATTCAATCCCGAATCTTGCAGCATTCTTTCGCGCAGTCCAGCTGGTACGAACTGAAGAATTTTATCGACAACAGCAATCGATGAACTTTCAGCAGCTGTTTTCCCAAAGTTGCACTTGGCTGCATGCACTTGTGCTCGCATCAAAAATTTTCCGAGGGTCTCGCCAGGCTCAGGTTTCATCCCCCAGAAAATGTATCGCTCGTGTGCGTCGTGTCGTTGTGGGGCAAAATAATCATCCAATTTCTCAATCGCCACTTCGTACGGATCAACACCCGCCTCAACGTCTTCCTCGACATCCGCACCAGGAATATTGAAAAATATTTCCTGTAGCTCAAACCCACCTTGAGCTAACAGCAGGTCCTTCTTTTCCGTACCTTTCGTGACCTTTGAAGCACGGACACAAATTTCGAAGCCGCGCTTCCATGTGTACCATTTATTCCTTCTCTCCGTTAGGGGAACATCTCCGACGGTAAACGGAGGCAAGTTAGCAATCAGTTTGCTGCTATCCATTCTGCAATACATTAAAGGTTATATTTCTGTTTTTTTGTTCTTTTTCTTTTACCTTAGGAAACACTTTCACCTCTGTCTTGCCGAGGTTTACGCCGCTTTCATGCGCGGGTATCGCCTCTACCGTGTCGAGGATTTCGTCGCTTACTTGTCGCGAAATTCGCCGCTGTCGTGTCACGGAATGCGCCGCTAATCAGTCGCGGAATTCGCCGCTGCCTTGTCGCGGAGTCTTCAGTATTGCACTCACATACAATCCTTCTTCCTATTCTTCTTCTTCGGACTGAAGCATGGAATTAAAGGATTATTTATTAGGGAGTTTTCTCCTCCTTCCAAACAAAAAAATCACTTACCTCGTTTGCTTCGTCAAAGTAGTAAAAGAAAACAATCAAACAGGTAGATTTATTTGTGGATTTATCCCAACTTTCGTCGTCAATTTGTAGTAATTACTCGGACCACTGATTACGAGCCGCACGCTTGTTTACATTCTACTCTTCATTCAACCTGTCATAGTCATAGTTCATGGTGTCGTCATTCAGGTGTTGTCTAGGCACAGATATAATAGAACAGATAATAAACTCGATACCACAGTAGTGATTGAATCCGGTGCTTAATGCGTTGGCCCAAGGTAAGCAATTCATTCACCTCGCTTTCCAGTGTCGAAAGGTCCGTCGAAATTGCTTCATTTATTGTTCGAGCAACCGACAGTCCACTACGAGCGCTTTCGAGCTGGACTGCCTCCGAGATTGGTACTGATCGAAAGAATTTGATGATGGAATGCGGTGGTAAATCATTCATTCGGCGTTCACGTTCATGTGCAGGAACAGAATGTAGGTAGTTCGCCCAGATTTTCCAGGAACTGGCATGTCCGCTGAAGTGTGCTCCATGGATGTCTCGTAGTTGGTTGGCCAATGCTGTCAGAGATTGATTATTTGGAGCTCCCGCACGATCGCTGTTCTGAAACCGAATCAGCTGTCGATCAACCAATTCCCACAGCTGCTTGCATGATACTGCGGTCGAGTAAACGTGAACATGCATGAACATGAATTTCCTTCGACCGCTAACTGATGAACAGTTTGCTGTCCACTTTGTCAACATTGACACGTCTACGATTCGCGTGGTTCTGTAGGTACACAAACTTTCCTAGCTCGCCAAATGTTGGCTCATCATTGGCCCAACAAGGAACTTGGAGTCCATTGTCATCTTCGAAGGTAATTTCTTGCTTGATAACTGGTTTCACAATACTCCATATTCCTTGCAAAATTTCATCGACGCTGTTCCCGTAAATTATCTCCGATGCAAACTTGGCCCCAGAAGTCTCTCCGACAAACTTGCGTTTGAAAAAAGTTGCATACAGCGACAGATTTGTTTGCTTGCCTGGCCGCTTGCTGCTGAGTTTGCTGGATTCACCGCTCGTTTCACCGGCATCTGCTTTCCGAAACTCCCTCTCGCTCGTGTCTGAGTCATCGGTTTCCAGAGGCTCGCGAGAATCGAAAAAGGGATCATTTTCTTCGTCGAGAGCTTCCACGGAAAACTGATCAGAATCCAGATCAAGGTCAGCATCCTGAGAACCATTCGATCCTCCTCCTCCATCGATGCTCATGGCGCTACCTGTAGTAAAATATAACACAGCGAAACGTTGACCTACAATAGATTTATTTGATGAACGATGATTTGCTCACCGGAGAATACAACCAGAGGCTGTTTCGTAGTCGTAGGCCGTGAATTATCGCTGAATTTCGCCGAAATATACGATTTAATTGCGGACGGAAATCAATACGCGAACCGTGATATGCGCCGTGATTCGTTTGTTTGTTTACACCGCTCTCGTATGCATGAGCGACGAGAACCGTCATTCGACATGACAGTGCTGCCAGAATGTAAGAATAGTTCTGAACATGCATATATTGTTTTTTCTGTAAGCACATTCTTGTAAAATTTCACGATTCTTCGTGATAAATATTATTAAAAAAAATAATGTGTACACCAAGGTGTACACTTTATAATTGGGTTAAGATAAATCTACTATGAAACGCGAAATAAGAAAAAAAGTTTTCATCTTCAGTTGTTTTGACAATACTGGCAACAAGTTTTACCAGTCCAAAGTGTGATTCATGGACTGTGCAGATAATCCATTCTTCAAAGAAACCAGCAATTTCTGTCATATGTGGAGATGTTGTTAGTTATTGTTGTCTGGAGTGTGAACCATTGTATGTAATATTGAAGTATCGGTAATAAAGTGTATACAAATAATGAATACAGTTGTTGAATAATCATTACAGAGAAAGATTCTCACATTGGCGACGAGAACGGTGAACAGTGCATGTGAACTTAGTTTAATTTCGGTTCGGGAAGTGTTGTCTTTGGAAAAAGAAAGAGATGAGTGGTGTGTGTGTGGTGCATGCAGAGTAGTGATGACCTCCAGGTGATGACTTGTGATTGAATTTCAACATTGGAATCAAAAAGGTAAATATTGTGTACTAACTGTTCAATATGAATCAAACAATCTATTTGTACCTTCGACTAATGACAATGATCAACCTGTGAGAGATTTTGATGGTGATCGGTATTGTTTAGTTCAAATCGATGACAATCACTATTGTCAGATAAAGAAATAAAGAACTGTGGAGAAAATCTAAGTTTTGTTAATTGTGATACTGATACTCGTTGAATGGGGTTGTTGTCCTGAATCTAGACTTAAATGCTAAATGATGAATGAAGTATTGATTTGTTAACCGGATGGCCGAGGAAGGCGTAGAGGTGAAACAATATTTTGAAATCAAATTTTGCCGTTGCTGTTAAAAGCCAGTGAAGGCGATAAAAGCTAATGAAGGCGACATTCTTGAAATAGCCGTAAAAGGCGGAAAGAATTACAGATAGAAAAGCCGTTGGAGGCGGAAAGCAGGAAAAATGTTATATGCAGAAGAGCCGACTAAGGCGAAAAACTGTCGATGGCGGAAAGATCCGTCGAAGAGTGAAAAGCTGTTGAAGGCGGAAAAAGCCGTTGAAGGTGGAAATGCCGTTGAAGGCGGTAAGGCCTGCAAGGCAGATATAGTCGATTCTTTGTAGAGCCGTATAAGGCGAATTGTGTTATTAAAAATTAAAGTACTAAAAACGCAACAGTGTCGTAAATTTCGTAAGAAACAGATTACCAGCCAACGCAGATTTAAGGGCTGATTGCAGATCAGAAGGAATTTCTCGGCCTATCTTGATGCATGGGAAATTCATTGGCTGAACCGCTCAAGAAACTGTTTTTTCTTCGATCGCAGTACGCAATTGCGAAGAAATGACAGTTCAAATGGCAGTCACCGTAGGATGATATTGCCAGGAATCGTTCTAGAAGTTTCTTGAGTGATTTCTCTTGAACTCCAATCTGGGCTTTATAGTTAAATTGAACCATTAAAAATGAAATTTCACACCAATTAAGTGGCAGCTGAGAAGGCGAAAGACAAAACTAATCTTTGGGCTGAGCGTGACTAGAAAAACAGGAACGAATAGTACCTACTTACATTTCGTGAAAACACACTTCGTTAAGAGATTCAAGGCCAGATTTGGAATCTATTTTGATGAATCTATCGAAAATAAGAGTCTATTCATTGAAAAAACAGTTGTAACGAAGTCGTATAGCAGATTGTTTGAAGGGGTTGACAAATGACGAAAATAACAACCATTTTTATTTTTTGTCCAAAAAGTTGTATATAAACTAGGTTTTAACGAAAATGCATCTAAGATCAACTTTCATATATATATGAAAGTTGATCTTAGATGCATTTTCGTTAAAACCTAGTTTATATACAACTTTTTGGACAAAAAATAAAAATGGTTGTTATTTTCGTCATTTGTCAACCCCTTCAAACAATCTGCTATACGACTTCGTTACAACTGTTTTTTCAATGAATAGACTCTTGACACATTCTACCGTGACGTTACAACGTTTTGACGCATTCGTAGTCAGATTTTCCTCCATAACTCATGAAAACGAGCGTAAACCTCAAAATATTTTTGCATATTCGGATTCCTTGTAAAATTTCTGATATATTTGACCTATTGAACATTTAGTTTTCATTAGAAAAACGTGTTCAAAATGCGTATTTGTAGCGTGACGTTACAACGCGCTAGAATCCGACCCTCTCTAACGCGCTACCAACATCTTAAAAAATCTGCTCGGTTTTTTATGATATTCTGAATTTTTTTTCCACCATTGAAATTTATTGGTTTGTTCTTCAATTCAATGGAATAAAACATTTAAATTTCGGATTTGTTTTTGAATAATCGACTTTTACATTTCGTGACGTTACAACGCCCGTTCGGTTTCAAACAGGGTTCTGCTCGCGTTGTAACGTCACGAAAATGCACATCATGTTAGAATCAGAATAATCAGCCAAATTTACCCGAATTTGTGAATATATCATTGCATTATATTCACTGCTTAAAGGGGAACTTTATTCTACTGAAAATCCGTTTTGTGATAAATGGCTCGGAGGGCCAAGTTATTGCTATCAATAGTATGAATACTCCTTCATGAAGGTTAATGACACCGGCACCCATCTTTGGTTTAGTACCACCCATATTCTTCTAGTTTTGTTCCAAAGACTAGCGCGCTGAGGTCCATTATTTTGCACCGCCAGATATTTAAATTTTTCAGCATATAACTCATCACGCCGTCGAGAAAGGCACCTTCTACCGTGACGTTACAATGTTTCTACGCATTCGTAGTCAGATTTTTCACTATAACTCATAAAAACGACTGTAAACCTCAAAATATTTTACAAATCATATTCAGATTCCTTGTAAAATTTCCGATATGTTGGACCTGTTTAACATTTAGTTTTCATTATAAAAACTTGTTTAAAATGCTTATTTGTAGCGTGACGTTACAACGCGCTAGAATTCGACCCCCTCTACCGCGAACCAACATCTTGGAAAAATTGCTCGGATTTTTATTTTAAACTGAAAATTTCTCCCACCATTGAAATTTATTGGTTTGTTCTTCAAGCAGTGAAATAAAACATATACATTTCGGATTCGTTTTTGGATAATCGACTTTTACATTTCGTGACGTTACAACGCCCGTTCAGTTTCAAACAGAGTTCTGCTCGCGTTGTAACGTCATGAAAATGCACATCATTTTTGAATCAGAATAATCAGGAAAAATTACCCGAATTTGTGAATATATTATTGCATTATTTTTACTGCTCCAAGAGCAACTTTACTCTTTTAAAAATCCGTTTTGTGATAAATGGCTCGGAGGGCCAAGTTATTGCTATTAGTAGTATGAAAACTCCTTCATGAAGGTTAATGGTACCCATATTCGGTTTAGTACCACTCATATTCATATAATATTGTCCCAAAGCCTAAACCGTTGATATTCATTACTTCGCACCGCCAGATATTTAGATTATGCAGCATAAAACTAATCACGCCGTCGAATTAAACATTTTTTCAATAATTTATGCAATGTCATTGATTCAATTAAAAACGCTTTAAGATGTGCGAGCAGTTATTGAACCAAAGATATACCTGAGGATCTGCATACCTCTTAGGGGCATCAATTTCTGTGATTCCAGAGACAAATAAACCTAATTTTGACAAAAAAAAATCCATCCTATATATGTCAGAGTCATAATTACTTAGAGAGTTAGTGCACATGTCTTTTGCAAAGTTGTTTGATAAGTCAAAAACTTCTATCTGATTTACTATTGGATGTGAGATTCAGACACACTGGGCGACGCTTATTAAAAGTTTACAATAGTTTAGAATTCCTCAAAAAGTTTTCAACAAATTTTGATTAGTTGAGAAACTTTTTTTTTGGCAAAATCTTTGGGCACTTCATAAGAAGTTACAACATGTTGAATATTTTTTGAATAAATATGAAGTGCATTATTTTTCAAAATTTCAACTATCACTAGTCAGTTAGAAACTTGAACCAAACGGCTATTAAACTGAAAATTCTTGACAAGATAAACAACTTTTCCAAAGACATCAACATTCTAAAAGTCTAAAGTCTTAAGTAATTAGAGTCCCGAGATATATGAGTTTCAATTTCGTAGGTGTTACGTCTGTTTGTCGGTGATTCTTGTTATATCAAAAATAGATGTAACACTGACGTTATATCCATCCCATATATTCAAGATCCTAACTATTTAGACAGTTGGTGTCCTCGACAAAATTGTTTGGCTGGTCAAGAACTTTCAATTGATGGGCCGTATGATTTCAAATCCTTCAAATAGGAGGCGCTAGAGGGCATACACATTTTTAGTTTTACTTATCTCAGGATCGTGATTAATTGGAAAGATGGTAGCTTCATTAAAGTTGTTTTACCCAAAACACATTCAACAAGCCGTAACTTTTTATAAAATATATCAAAAATTCTCAAATTTTGACTGATAGTTCCTCATCTTGTTATCTGTAATTTCTACAATTTTGGACTTAATTGGTTAGCTCTACACAAAGATGGAGCGCTTTAAGCAGAATCATATTTTTGACTGTGTTCTATTGACTCTTATATCTAAGGAATAAGTAAATAAAATCAAATTAAATTTTGAAAGCTAAGAATTATAATTGGATTTGAATACAATATGTCAAAGTGAAAAAAGTTCCAGCTTGTAGAATACTTATCAAGAAATTATAATCCCTTGCCTGCTTTTGCAAAATGGAAACTAACGTCTTCTAGTGGCAAAATATCGCATCTATTGGTAAATCAACTGCAAGTCCTTTACTTACCAAACAACTTTGCCGAAGAAATCGTATTTCTATGTAAAAGGGATCCTGAGATATATGAAAATCAAAATTTGTAAGTTCTCTAGCGCCGCCTGTTGGTGGAACTTCAAATCAAACTATTCATCAACTGTAAGTCTTTGACCAACTTAATAACTTTGTAATTTCGTCAGTGTTTCGTCTGTTGGCCACTCATATCACAGAAATTTTCGGATTGAGTGGTATTAGATAACGATTAAAAAATTTTACAATATCGCAGTACAATTACATCGTAGGTTTTGGCCAAACACCATCTCCCCCGTCCTTCAAAAGTCTACGTAGTTTATTAACCGGAAATGGTACGCAATTTATAAACGATTTTTCGAAAAAGAGATCATACACAACGAGAACTAAACTGTTTTGAATATGGAACTAAGTTTGTCCAATTCAGAAGCCGTCCAAGCCAGAAAGATTTGGTCTTTTCCACAGAACTTTTTTTCGTGACGTTACAACGCAAACTTCAACCAGGTGAAACTCAGGCTTCCGTGAACCGATTTTAATTTTTTTAATCTCATTTGAAAGATCTTTTCGAGTACAAAGAGCATACAAAATTCCATATTTGTAACGTTTTCCGTATTTGAATAAAATTTAAAAATGTTGTTTTTTCGTGACGTTACAACGCAATAAAAACCCATACTATGATCAGCCATATTTCAGAGCTGTGAAGTCTTCCGATTAAAAATCTTTTTATGCTAAAAAACCTACATACATTTATCTACAAATGATGGAAGACTTTTGAAAAATCAGTGTGTTGGTGTTTAAAATACGACAGTTTGGATGAAAAGTGTGCTTAAAAGACTTAAAATCACTATTTTAATGCTAATCTTAAACGTCGTTCAATTTATATTTATTGCCACACTAATATCATGTCGAATACATTTTTAGATGACAAAAGTAATGTAGAATGTGATAAAAATGTCAAATATGCCATAACTCAACTTTGAAAAATTGGTATTGATGATACGGGGCCCGTAGAATGTGTCATATATAGAATTGGGCTACGTTTGCCTTTTTCTTAACTAGTTGTAGGAATCTTAGTTATAAGATGTTCGCGTATGCGAGAAACGACGGAGGCGACACCTTTACGTCAACGGCATCATCGATCAATGACTGGCCTTTCTCTCGTTCATCGATCATCGGGCGACGAAGGCGAAAATGAACTTGCGTTTTTTGACATCCGTCAACCGTCACCTTCCGTCAACTGACGTGTATAAAAGCGACCCGAGCAGCATAAGGAATCCTCTTTTTTGGTCATCGATTCAACCGACAGGTGGAACCCAAATCATCATCAGCGAGGTTGTCACGAGAAATTCTGGTCATCGTAGTGAAAGTGTACAGAAGAATTTGAATTTGAATTGAAAGTTGTAGAATAGAGTTAATTAAATAAATGCGTGATTGTGGTATACAGACTTGGAAGAGATCATAGATAGAAAGGTGAAGAATTCAAAACTAAATTGTTACTACAACCGCTGTGCTATCGACACTGGTCCTGCGAGCCGGATAGCGTGAACTCCGCTAATCCGCCAGCCTGGAATATTCGCCGAACCTGCCAGATCTACGCCCGCCACGTGCCAAGGAGGTTAGCCGTTGGGAAATTCTCTAATACAAGGCATACGAATTGCCTTATAAAGGTAATTGTCTTTCCAACACCTCTATCCCTTCTCTTTTGAGCTGCGCGGTCTTCCGCCTTCCAGATTCTATCGTTTCCTGGATATTCTTGCCATCTCGCTACGCTTCACGCCCGCCACGTGCCAAGGATATTGTCTAGAACATTCTTTGTACAAGGCATTCTGATTGCCTTTCAGAGGTAATGATCATTCCAACTCTCGTAAACCTTCCCTTTTGAGCTGCGCGGTTTTTCGCCTTCCAGAACCCCCCACTTCCTGGTCATCTTCACTACTCCGCCTCGATGTCAACGGAACGACGCATCAAGAGCCTTAGGGCACGCCTGAAGAGCCTGTTGACTTCATTCAACCTTATCAAAACCTTCGTGGATGACTACCAAGAAGAACGGGATTCACACCAAGTCTCGGTACGTCTGGAATTCCTGGTAACCCTCTGGAATGACGTCAACGAAACGCAATTGGAACTCGAGTCGTTGGACGATGAGAGCCTGGACGAATGTCTGAAGGTCCGAACGGATTTCGAGTCTAGTTTCTTCCACGTGAAGGGTTTCTTACTTTCCGTTACTAAACCTACGGACCCTGCCTCTCCGACTGCCTCCCGCTCACCTGCACAAGCTCCGCCAACTTCGTCCTCGGTACGACTTCCCGACGTGAAGCTGCCCGTATTCTCTGGTCATCTCGAGAATTGGCTTAATTTCCATGACCTTTTCGTGTCTCCCGTCCACTCCTCGCATGAACTCTCCAATATCCAGAAGTTCTACTACTTGCGCTCTTCCCTTTCTGGAGATGCTCTCAAGCTAATTCAAACCATTACCATCAGCGCCGACAACTACCTGGTTGCGTGGAACTTATTGGTAAACCACTACCAGAACCCCGTTATGTTGAAGCAGTCGTACGTGGACTCTCTTTTCGAATTTTCCTCGTTGAAAAGGGAATCTGCTTCGGAGTTGCACTCGCTCGTTGAAAAGTTCGAGACAAACGTCCGAGTACTTAAACAGCTGGAGGAGAGGACAGAGTTCTGGGACATACACTCATTGCACAATTATGGATCACACACAATTATTAGTCACTTTTCACTTTAATAGATAAATACTAGTTAATTGCAAGCTTTTGTTAGCCATTATCATTTTTCGTAGATAAGTTGATTTATTTTGTGTCACTATACGTATCGCACTCGTGCTTATACGTCAAAATATACATATTTTCGATATTTTTTTGTTGGGCGCAAAACCATCTGTCAAAGTAACGCTTCGATTGTGGATGTCAGAAAGTGCGTGCGCTGCTTTCGTAAGCTCTGTAAAAGCGAGCTTCAGTGATTTTCAAATGAAAAATGGTATCGTCACCAAAATAAAGGTATTATTTACGTTCTAAATGTATAAATTCATGTGACTGCAGCTAATTAAAGCTTATTTCAGGCAAAATTGAAGTGACTCATTATTGTGCCAAGGAACACCGAAAATCACACAATTATGGGCCACTTTTTGTGCAGCATAATATTGACAGTTCTGCGTACATGGTCATTGCATACTTTTAGGCGTTTATCGGTGGTTGTGTTGAGGGTTTTGTTCCAATTTTAAAAAATTGATTCCAAATCGCGAAAACATGCTCCGTTAAGAGGTTTGAAACCAGTTTTAGATTCTACTATAGTTGATCTATCGAGAATAAGTGATCATTCATTGAAAAAATAGATAAAACATTATTGTTAAGCCAATTCCTCTTGAGTGACCCATAATAGGCAACAAATTGACCCATAATTGTTACACAGCCAATTTTGACCCATTATTGTGGTTTTCATTGTTCAGCAATATTTAGTAATTTTCACCATCTTAAGTGAATTTTACAAGCAATTTTTTATATAAAACAATAAAAAGGAGTTTCAATGAAGAGAATATAAAATAAAAATAATGAAAATGTTATTTTTGTATGAAAAACGATTCATATTATGAAACGATTGTTCCTTGAGTGACCCATAATTGTGCAATGAGTGTACTCTTGATCCGCATGCTGAGTAGTAGACTGGATGCGACCACCAGACGCGACTGGGAGGAACACTCGTCGACAAAGGCCAACGTAGCGTTCAACGACCTGACGACCTTCCTACAGCGTAGAGTCACCGTACTGCAGACCATCAGCAAACCCAATGAAGTTCCACCTCAAAGCGCCCCAAAAAAGTCCGTTTCTCGCTCCGTCGCCAGCCACGGGGCCAGTCAGCCCAATTATCGCAAGTGCCTTGTCTGTTCCGACCACCATCCCCTGTACCTATGCGCCGTGTTCTCGAAGATGACCATCGAAGACAAGGAGAAGGATGTCCGACGCCACCAACTTTGCCGCAACTGTCTCCGAAAGGGCCTCCAAAATATTTTCAATTTTGAGTCTGATTTCCATGCGCATGTAAAAGATTTTAAGGCACGCAAGAAGTAGATTTTTCTGTCCTAAGCTAGGTCTTAAGCATATTGAATTTAACTATAAGTAAAACTTGATGGCAACACACTGTTTTTTGTTAGAAAAATCATGTTTTTCACGAAAGTAAGACGATTTTACAAGTAATTGCCTACTTTTAGGCGTTCAATGTTTCACAATAGGTACCTACCTATGAGTTGAATCTAATTTCTGTTCGCTTGTGAAAGATTAGTAGGGCACGCCAATATAAAAGTTAGTTCTAAGCTAGGTCTTAAGCATATTGATTTTTACTTTAATTGACTACATTTAGGCGTGCAGTGCAGGTCCTTCATTAAACATTAAACGCCTAAAGGTAGGCTATTTCTTATAAAGTCATTACTTCCGCGAAAAACATGATTTTTTAATACAAAAACAGAATGTTACCATCAAGTTCAACTTATACAGGTCGGACTCGATTATTCTGAGTCGAGTTCTGGCGCTTCTCAAAATAATATCTCGCGACCGGAATGATGTCAGAAGCTGAAATTTTGACTAATCACTAATCAAAGTTGGTTTGACAAAATGTCAAAATTTCAGCTTTATAAAACCATCCGTTCCCCAGATATATGTTTGAGAAGCATCAGTACCTGACTCCGGATAATCGAGTCCGACCTGTATATAAATTCAATATACTTAAGACCATATCCAGTGCCAGTTAGACGCGGTTGACGACGGTTAGCAACGGATAAATGCGGATTTTTCGCTTAGCAAAGGAAGTGCCATTCTCCCCGCTTAAGACCTAGCTGAGGACATATTTGCGTGCCTTAAAATCTTTTACAAGTTCTATAGAAATTAGACTCAAAAATGAAAATGCTTTGGAGGCCTTGAAAAAGTTCTACACCACGTATATACTAAACCACCACAAAAAAACAGTTTATCTAATTTTTTTCTCTTATAAACTAAACGTCTTCTAGAATAAAACTTTCTCTACTTCGGCTACTTTATGCACCTAAGCACTTTTAGGGGTCAAATTAGGACCAGCAAAAACGATGTTAGCGCTGTGTGTGGTCAATTATCCAACTACATAATGAATATTTGAATCAACCGTCAAAAAGGTGGTTGATGGGAAGCGATCAGTTTCAGTATGAGTGTTTCTCTGTGATTGAGGGGTGTGATATTTCAACAATTTAACTTAGGAACTTTGTTCACTTGATCAAATAAAAAAAACTATCTATTTGTGTTGGAGTCACATATCAATCTGATTCTATTTTATTTTGTATACTCTTTTCTATCAGTTCTCTCACTTCCAGACAGGTATCTGAAACCGATCTAAACGCTAAACACTGAACGCGTTACATGTTCAAAATATCAATTGCACGATACGCAACAAGGGGGTATTTAGAAGATGCTCAATCTTTATCGGAGCCCGTAACGTGGGTAGATCATCTTTTCGGGTTGCGTTACGAAGTAAGATCTACCAACCAAACAGAACCCAGGTGACATCCAACTTCTTGAGCTAGGTCAATGCGTTTTGGTGATAAGGTTTCATAGTACAAACCCCTCGTTACTGTAGTATACTCCACGTCTAATCAATTACACACCACAATGGCACCGTTGGCGAAGACGCAGTATTGTCCGTGCTGCGGGTATCCCCAACGGATTTTACCGCCATGGCCAAAAAGAGACAACACTAACAAGTGGCCGATTTCCAAGCTCCATGATGGGATAAAGAGTGAGTGCGAGCTTTGAACGAGAGAGAAAAGAGAGTGAAGCAACGAAGGATGAAATACGTTGAGCATGGGAAATGGGGTGTGAGTGAGCAAGACTGCGATACCTGCAATGGTAAGAGTCATGCAGAAACGTGAATGAGGCTTCCGGCATTCTGTTGACGATGTTTGCGAGTATCGGACGCGTGCGAAGTTTTCTGAAATAGAATTCGGTCGAAAAAAATGTGGATTTCCACCGATGGTGACACACCGGCGCTGGACATATGCCATCATCATGCATCGCACTGGTCGCATTGTACCAGATTGTCCGCACTGTCCAATCGATCACAATTGACACATATATGTGACAATTTGTTCTGTATGTGTTGAAATGCCTTAAAGTATGTATCCCTTGTTCCTCAATGTAATTAAAAACTTCGATCGCCAGATTATGTGGAATCAAACAATGCAATGCAATGGGTTCGTGATAAATCTTAGTTATATTTTCATTTTAACAATTATTCTATGCAAAACAAAATCAACCTAATCTTCAAAACTTTTTGACACACTGTAATTTTTTTCACTTCGAAACTTATTCCCTTAATTTGAAATATCTCAGAATCTCAACACGAGCGTCACAGTTGCCGAAGTTTTGTTCATAGCTCAGTTTTATACCCTAAGGCACTTGCTCTTGATAATTACAAGCTTTCTGCCAGCTATGCTGAAAGAATGCACTGTGATTCATTGCTATATTCGTCAGATAGGCACCTTAAAAATCTGAAAGCAGATGTGAAATTAGAGTCCAAGTTGTCTCGTGATGTCCAAAACTTTTACCAGCATCTCAATATCTTGAATCAACTCATCTACTACTTATTACTAAACACAAATCCAATCTTGTCCATGTTCATCAAGCTGGTACCGGATTTGATGTTGTGCACGCGGCCCACCGATTCCGATTCCCTCCTGGACGCCGATCGCATCGAACTCTTGGCCGACGACGACTCGCTCAACATGCTGTGCACCGGTTTCGTGGTGATCGAAATGTTCATCGCAAACTTGAGCTCCGCCTTCAGTGCTTCCCATGGGGTGACCTGGGTGGAAGTGGATCGCGATGAAATACGAAACTGAATGTCAACTGATATTACATACCTTCTCATCAACCGCCACCTTCCGCACGTTCCACAGGAACTCCAAAATCCCCAGAATAAACGCAAAACAGCAGCCACAGGCCAGAACTAAGAACACACCACCGACGTTGTCTATTCCGAGTTCGGCTGCGCTGTCCGCAGCCGATTTTGTAGCATGTTCATCGCAGCGACCTCCGCCGTACATCTCCTTCCACCAGCGGGTCTTCAACTGGTGCAGCTTTCCTTCCTCCTGCATTTTGAGCACTGCTCCGGAGATGGCCGTCCGGTATGGGGAGTCTGTGGATGGGTAAGATCAGGAATCAGAAGATGAAGTTCTTTGAATGTGGCTAGATACTCACTAACGGGCATGGCGATTCCGTATCCTTTGGAGTCCAGCAGCCCTCCGATTTGGGTGAGTTCGCAATACCGCTCGGTGATGTACTCCAACGAAGTGGACTCCATCAGGAAAGCGTACAGGCCACGTCCCTTAAGGACGCGATCACGTCCTTCGTCGTTACTCTTGGTGAACACCGACGGACGAGTAGACTCCATGGCGGCCCACATCCTCTGATACGTGGAGAAGTTCGAGTTACGGAAGAAGCTCAGCGTACTACCGCCGAGCACCGCACCGTACTTGATCTTGCTCTGTTGGGCTAGATCCTCAGCACTTTCGATCGAGGCATCCATACGCTCCATGGTCAGGAAAGCTGCCAAGTTGGCAGTGTAGGACGAAAGCATGATCAGTGCGAAGAACCACCACATTCCGGAGACTACTCGGGTAGACACCGCTTTGGGCAGGATATCGCAGCCTTGACCCATGATGGATCCCATCGTCAGCCACAGGGCGTTCAACATATCCCAGATGTTCTCCACCTCATCAATGTCATCCTGCTTGCAAGGATGGGCGCTCTCCCAGTCAGCAGGGGCCATACGAGACAGGACGAAGAGCAACACGGAAACGCCAAGATACGCAGTGGCCATGTAGATCCACACATCCAGGGATAGAGGAGACAGGAAAGAGAACAGATCCTTGGGCTGAGGCACGGGCTTGGCGTACAGAATGCTGATACCAAGGGTCATGAAGGGCATCGTGAAGTCTACGGCAGTACGGCGCTCGTAGGTAATGGTGAGATCACAAATGGCAAGATCCGCTTTCTGAAAGGTGAGAAGATTAGTAGTGATCAACGACGTTTTGGAAATCGATAGCTTACTCGATCAAGTAAGTGTTTCACCAAGCCATCCCATCTTTTCGTCTCTTTGTTGTACGATCCGTACTTTCCGTCCGGCACGAGTTCCATGGTGTATTTGAAGCCGAGGATTTTGGAAATGCCGTCGATCAGCTCGATGGAGTATCCTTCGAAGCGATTGTTGCCTTCCAAGAATTCGCCTTCCTTCTTTTCTCTGAAAACATGGAATTTATGAACAAACTGCCCCAAAGGAGTCCCTGAATCTACCAACTTCATCATCAGGAATGGTGCTCCCAACCGTGACGCCACGATGAAAGTCTTGTTATGCAGTGATTCCACGATCTGCAGGTGAACATCCTCCTGACTGCGAGTGTAGATGATCCCGTTGGTTGGATCCCAAACTGCAATCTTCATGAAGCCATCCTGATGGTTCAGTTCTACAATATCCAGCTGGAAGTGCGTACGCCGGCCGTAGTCATCGAAGATGATCGGTCCGGAGATGCCGTGATCGGTTTTCTGTAAAGATGAATCGCTCAACATGGTATTGTGGAAATTATCTCTTAAAACTTACAACTTTCATGTAGTTGACGATCCGCAATCCAAACGGCCACTGCCGAAGATTCTTGCTTCCGCATGACAGCCTAGACGGTGTGATCTCCTCCGTAGCATCCAGTTCCCTGATGGCGGTAGCGTAGAGCTTCACAGCATCATGGTACAACGCGGACTCCGTACGGACGTGCTCCGGAGAAACTCGGAAAACCTTCTTCATTCTGGCTTCACCCTGTTCCCAATCGTGAACAGCATTCTTGATGTCGAAACTTTTCGTGTCCATCAACCGCAATGTGGTTATGTTTGATCTGGAGTACTTCAGTTCTTCAAAGTCCAAGGTGTGAGCATCCAACGAAGTAATGATGTAGCTTTGATACTCTTCCAGCATCTTGACCTCCTTTGCTTGTCGGAGAATCTCCAGAATTTTTTCGGGATGAACTTCCAGAATGATATGGCTCTCACCAGATGATTGGATATCTTTGAGCAGTGGTCTGTAGTCCGGATTATCATCGATCTGTCGTACGGTGATCGGATTATCTCCGGGTCCGTGAATTTGTAGCACGTCTTTCAGTCGCATCAAACCCTCATCGCTGTCGTAGATGATCGTGAAGCTCTTCCAAGTGTAGTCCACGATCAGATCTTGCAAAGCTCGCGACAGAATGTCCGCTTCCGGATAGAGGTTGATGGTCATCGCCTGCAGCTCCGGATCCCATCCTCCGAAGGGCTCCGGATCCCAATGAGTTATAATGTGCGGAATTTCGATGGTTTTGCAGATCGAACTCACAATACCGGAGGTCAACATCGAGCTTGGGCCGAAGATGGCCGTGACACCTTCCGACACCAGCTCGCACACTTTCCGTTCCGTTTTGTAGCTGTCCTCCGGGGAGACGTACTTTATCAGTGGAACCAACTCGAAGTGCTTCTCGTGCATGTTAACTCGCTCGATGGCATATTTGAAAGCGATCTCTGATTCGTAGTTGTCTCCGTGGAAGATAGCTCCTGAAATGCGGTGAATAGAACATATATTCGATCGTCATAGCGACATCGAGTCTAAAAAAAAGACGCTGGGCAACCTGATCGCTCCACGCTTGCTACGCTTCGCTAGATTTGTTTACAAACGTAGCAATCGGTATTTTTACAGCAAACCAAAGTTGCGCGCGTCTCTTTATCATAAAAAATGACGACCCGTTTCCTTTGATCTCACGTGGATCGTCGCCATTAGCTATCTAGTTTATTGGTTGTATTGTGTAATTCGAAAAATATCTCTTTCGAAATGCGTAATAACTCAAATATCGTATGGATGCCACGTATTCAATGTAAAGTTCGACAACTGCTAGAGTTGTATAACTTCTTCCTCATCCCAAATTTTCGTTCTATTGATTTTTAAAAATCCCGTCATCAGTCCTCACCAAACCCAACGAAAGTAAACTCCACTTACCGATAGGGATTTCCCTTTTGCCTTGAGCAGCGAAACAGACCACCAAACCGACTAACAGAACCAGCAAACTCCCCATTTCGAAGAATTTTCCAATATGGCGTCCACCGACTTGTGCGCACCGGGATTTATTTTTCCATCAGCTGTGTCACACACTGCCTACTGCTCGGCGAAAGTGGTTGATGATCTTCCGAGAAAAAAAAATCTTAACTTTCCACAGCTGCTCAGAGTCGGTTAAGTACATGTGACGACGACGATCTCCAATCGACTGACTGACTGACTGAAAATAGCGGTGCGAACGCGTGAGTGAACGTGAAAACCGTGAAAACGACGACGACCCGGTGGCAGTGAAAAATGTGGTGCGTTTCCATGGTGACACACCGTCCGCTTCCGCGGATCGGTCGTGTGTGGGTGGATCGTCGTTATTGGGTTACATTTTTCTGCGGGGAAAGCTTTTCACTCAATCACTTGGAAGAATGTCTACATATAGGGGAGATTGGTATGTTGTGTGCCGTTTGGGTAAAAGTGATTCATGCCAATATTTAAATGGCGGAGGTCAGAGTACTTAGCAGTTTTTCTGGAATGATGTAATCTAGTTTATACCTTAAACAATTCGTTCCGACGTGTGACTTGGTGGTCTAGTGGCTACCGCTTCTGATTCGTATGCAGAAGGTCATGGGTTCAATCCCTGGCCCGTCCTTTTCATCCTACTTTGTATCTTTCTATCCACTTTCTCTCGCTCTCTCTTCTCTACATATACAACTCATGTATATTCATATGTTCATAGCCATCGCTAGAACCAGAAACGAATTGAAAAAAGTCGTTTCCCTCCCTTCCGACTTCCACTCACAGCACAGCGTATATATAACGCCTATAAGTTATGCAACCAAAGCGTGCTGTGCCGCTTGACCTTATTCATCTTATTCACCACACAATCTATCACGAACACTATAAATAACCCCTATCCATGGATCACATCACCAACCCAACGGTGACTCCTAGATCTGCCATCCTTTCCGTCTAACAAATACCCTAGTCCGTGCGGGTTGTGGGGACGCAGAGTGCTCTCGGTCTCTAGTAGCAACAACTAGTACACTCTAACATTCCTTTCCCTTCCCAGCTGACTATAAGGACTTGGCCGGCGCCGTTATTGATCGAACATGCATGAGCTGCTAAAATTGCACTTTGAGAATAAGTGGAATGTCCCAGCCCCTTATTCAGTTGGATCTCAGTGCAATTGGTACCAGTTCAGATCAATCACGGAGGAGCAACCATTGACATGTATAGTCAGAATTGATCGTTTTTTGATCGTTAAACAATTCGTTCCGACGTGTGACTGTGTCCACATAGCTGAAGTGGTAAACGAACGGGTATCCAGCAAGATCATACTGAGCGTGATGGGTTCGACTCCCGGTGGGTCCAAAAGCTTTTGGTAATGGCAATGCCATGGATTTCCTCGAGCAGAGTGTATCTTCGTGCCTGCCAACACTACTGGTGAGGTGATCGAAAGGTGGAAGCAGCACTTCAACGAACACTTGAATGGTACGGGGAGCGCAGACTTGGAGGACCAAGGCAGCGGGAGAAATGACTACGTCAGTACAGCAGGGAGCAACAACGAGCCAACTCCCACGTTGAGCGAAGTTAAGGATGCTATCCAGCAGTTCAAACACAAAAAGCGGAGCGGAGCGGAACTCATCGAGATGAGGCCGAAAAAGTTACCGGAAGTTTGGGATGCTATCCAGCAGCTTAAGAAAAATAAGTCTACTGGTAAGTGGTAAGGTTGGTATCGGAACTGAACTCATCAAAATTGGCCCGGAAAAGTTGTCCACCTGCCTACCCGAAGTGCCCAACGGTTTGCGCTCTTAGTTGGGGGGTTGGGGCCCGACCTCAGAGTTTTTCGTCTGGGTGGTCCCTAACCCGGGGGGTTTTGGGCGGTGGTGTTGTGCTTCGATGTTCAGGGTGGGTCTTACCGCTCGGATCTCAGGAAATCCGAAGGTTCCTCGATCGGGGGTTTCGTTGCCTGCCTTGTTCCCTTCTCCGTTTGTGGCTATTTGCCGCCGGATGGGCTTGTTTCTGGGGTTAGATCACAGAGAACAGACGTCTATCTTTGCTTTCTGCCTTGTGTAAAACTTTGTAACGGTCATATCAGAGTATGTGGTTATGCTCTCGTTGCGCGGCACTAGCGCCCCATAACTTACATTGTTGTGTTGTCATTTTTGTTTCCAGTGCTCGCCGTTTTCGGCCGTTTGGCGCTCGTGTCGCTTTGTCGCTTAGTGTATTTTAACGATGAACACTGCCATCGTGGGGCCAAATCGACTAACGTTGATCACTTGGCGTTCGTTGACCATATCGTTGGTGAATGTGTTGGAGATGTCGATTATTTGGTGCGTCTGACGGAGGTACTCATAGACAGGGAAAGTGCACAGGAAGTGCTCAACTGTGTTCAGCGTTGCAGAGGTCTCACACTGTCGGCGGAAGCTGGAGCCGTTAGCAGTCATGTTGTGTGACACGCGCGTGTGCCCTGTCCTTAGTCGGGAGAGAACGGTTTGTTCCCGCCGGCTTGGCAGGTCTTCGCCAGGTCCCGTGATTGGTTTGGCCTTCTTAAGAATATAGTTCTGTCCCGCATCCATTCGTCGGTCCAGGATCGCTATATGGTGTCCCTAGTCCACTTCTGAAACTTTCTAGCTCACGGGGTGGTGAATTCACCTCAGGGTCGTGTCTTCCCAACTTACCTCTGGTCCTTTTATCGACCCGGTTCTCACACGAATCCAATTACCAAAAGGAACACAGTGAAAATGGAACTCTTAGCTACAGGAGGACTCAATTAAAGTGGAACCTGGATGCAAAAGGCTTTACACTGAAAAACTTTCAAAAGCCAGAAGAGAAATAATTTTCGGTTGAACCACCAGAAGACGAGGCCTGATGGCTTCTTTGCAAGCCCGAACAAAACGGAAAAAGCAAACGAAGAAAAGTGAAACTTATTTTTTGCAATTTCTCATCGTCATAGGCTGTTTTACCCCACGCAAATCTAACAGGAAAAGGCCTACTTTCCCACACCAAATTATCAGTGCTGTAATGGTTCATTACAGCACTGATTTGCGTTGCGTAATGAACCATTACAGCACTGTTTTCAGTTTTGATCAACTTCTTGATGCTTTCTGGATGCAGGTTTGAAAAATTGTGACAAATGCACAGTATAACCTGCTATGATCAGACTCGGCAAGCCTCGTTGGATAAGTGTACAACTCGTGCTGTAAAAATCTTCATTCTGCACCTTGTTGCGTAAACTACTATATCCAGGGATGCGCTTTTATAAAGAATCGCTACCACCTGAGTTAACAATTTACATTCGTGATTTATTCACCCCAGAGAACGTCTAACTACTCTAACGTCACACTTTAAATAGGGTACTTGCGTGAATGGGCTTCTTGCCCTGGATCCGGATCCGGGATGATCTTGGTGGTGGCTTGTTGACGGGGGTGGCTTACGGTGGTTGGCGGAAGTGGTGATACTCAAGCGGGCTTTTTGGCCGCCGGAGGGTCTCAGTCTTGGTGGGATGTCGGAGGCCTCGAGCGGGCTGCTCGGCCGCCGGACTGGTTGATTGTATCGGGGGAATTGATGAGCTTCGAGCGGGCTACTCGGCCGCCGGAGAAAATGGCTTCTTCGATTGGTGGTTTGACTGATGGGGCTCAAGCGGGCTACTTGGCCGCCGCAGAAAATGGCTTCTTCGGTGATATTGGTCTACGGCGTAATGTTTCCGACGGAAAATGGCGGTGGTCCAAGGCACAAAGGGAAGAACAATATCGGTTCACCTACAATGCCGGTAGGAACAATGTGCTCGACCAACGGATACTCAATGGCGGACTGCCTATTGTCCGTATGGCCTCGAAACCTGGGACCACAGGTGCAGAAGAACTCGGAGATGGGTAGATCCTGGACTTTTCTGTCGAACCACTAATAAAGACGGCTCTTTTGCTGTGCGCAGGGTTTAGGGATCTCCGTATCTACAGCTGAAGGTCGACTCGCACCTGTTCCGAAGGAACAAAAGAAAAAGGCCTACTGATGGACCTGCCATGTGGCATTAGTACCCTATCGTGTGACGTTTTCCCCCCCAAATCACTGGTTTTACCCTAGTTCATTAAATTACCTTTTTCACATATTTTATATCCTCACTTTTAGCTTAATCTTCGTGTACTTTCAACTATTAGCAATCTATATTTAAGAAGAAACACGTTTTTTTTTTACATTTAGGTTAGGTTTTTACATTATTTATCCACTCTCACCGTACTACTAGATTTAGGCAACTTGTATACGTTTACACCGTACTACTAGCTTTAAGGACGACCTAACTGCTGAAACTTTAAAAAAACAAACAATTAGACAAATAAGTTCACTTTAACTTTTGAATAAATTAAACCTTTTCAAGTTATATTAAATTCACGACGCGCACTTCTATTTCGTCTGATGGTTGGCGACAGAAAAGAATTTCTCATCGTCTTGGCTGAGCCTTTAAATGATAGTGTAAAATCGGAGCTCAAACTTCGTAAAAAAATCCGAAGTTTGACACTGATATCTCCTACCTTTCGCATTCAATTTCTTGAACAACAATAGTCGTGCCCTCTGATTTTTGGTTTTCCTTTTTTTAAAGTAACTTGTGTTAATTTTCTTGAGTGTGTCCACCGTTGATAGTATACACTCGCGAGTGGAACGGGCTGGTAATGGGACTCGTGAGTGCCTCCGGTCATACACTCAATGCGAGAAAGTGACAGAAGGTACTCACTCATGGTGAGTTTTAATTCGGGTGTATACGAAAAAATGAACATTTGATTAGTGGTGGAGCCAGCAAATTATTAATTGGAACCTGTTGGTTACACTTCTTTCCGTCGACCGCTGGGATTTGTGGTGTGAGGAGGGGCCTGTTTCTGTTGATGCCGGCTAGCTCGTTCCCTTGGATTCCGCAATGACCAGGGACCTACATTAGGACTGTTCAATGTTCGACGTATCGTGTATCGTTTTCTGAGCCTCTCCTGGAAGTGGGCCCGGGCTTGTTGTGATTGGGCCTGTCGTTTGAATCGATTTTTAATCGTATTATCCACTTTGGGTGCCCAGGCCTACCAGCTTTACGGCCCAAGCCGGTTGAGACCTAGGTGGGTGGCTTTGTCGCTCCGGGTTCTTTTGCCCGAAATACTACGGAGGAAGTTTAGGCGATTCATGCAGTTTTTTTTAACCTGGTCAAAGTGGGCCTGCAGGGTGAGGTACCGGTCCAGGGTGACGCCGAGGGTCTTCTTGGTGGGGATGTCCTCCTCATTTAGGACGATGAGTTTCCGAGGCGACTGATGGTTTTTCGCACAAATGTGCAGCTTTGCTGACTTGGCGGCTGAGATGTCGAAGCCGGCTTTGGCGGCCTATTTGCTGACGGTGGTGGTAGCTGCTTGAGCTTTTCTCCTTTGGGTGCACTTCGACCAATGATGGTGATGTCGTCGGCGTACACCTTCAGGAATATGCCCCTTGGGATGGACTAGAATACTCCGCCCATGGCCATCAGGAAGATGGTGACCGCGATCACCGATCATTGGCGGATTCCGGTTTCCTCATTGTGTAGGCTGCTGCGATTGTTCCCGACAGTCACCTGGAAAGTCCTTCCGACGAGGAAGTCTTTCAGGAACTGTAGTAGGTTCCCGGTGACTCCCCATCGGGCCAACCCATACAGGACGTCAGGGGTCCATGCCCGGTTGTAGGCCTCTGCCAGGTCGAGTGAGATTAACTCATCGTGGTGATTGTTGCCTAGTTCGTCGTTCAGACCCAGTCAATCAGTGATCGTATAAGATATTGAGTAAGATGATAAAGTAGAGGCGATATACGTACATTTTACATGCGCCTAAATGGAGGCATGTACGCATATGGCCTCCACTTTATCATCTTATGCAACATCTTATACGATTATCGGTTGTCTGGGGAGTCTCTCCGAGTCCTGCTAGGAAGGTGCCGCCGGTCGTCTAGGTGGCCATTGGCTTCCAGGTGCTCCACCAGTCGGCGGTTCACCATTTTTCCATTGTTTCGGAGGCACAGCTGATTAGCGCGATCGGCCGGTAGCTGGATGCTTTGTTGGCTGGTACGGTGCCTTTCGGGATCGGGACTACCAGGCTGTGCTTCCACTCAGCTGGCAGCGTCGCCTGAAGCCCGGATGGTGTTGACTGCCTGCAACAGGCTGCGCTTGTAGCTGGGTGGTAGGTTCCTTAATCTTTCAGGACGCGCGCCATTAAGCAGCTTAAACTGCACCGCGCTCCCGTTGTATACGACAAGCGAGGTTTTTTGGTAGTGTTGTACTTTTTACAACGGCGCGTGCGCTGAAGGGTTAACATGGGGTAGCCGAGATCGTCCGGTCGCGAGGATCTCTTTTTTGCCTGACTTAAGGCAAATTCCAGCTCTGTGAGGCAGAACGGGGGGTTAAAACCCTGGCCTCGATGGGCGGAGGTGGTGGTTGGGAGCGACGCCGAATTTTGCGATTGCGGTGCGCGGAGATGGACGCTTAGGAAGAAGGTAGGGCAGCTCTCGTTGGACGAGAGTCCGTGAAAATAGTCCGCCAAAGTTTCCGCGATGATTTGCGGGTTTCTTGTGGGCGAGCCGTTGACCATTAGGCACATACCTTTTACCCTTCATTTGCTCTGTAGTCCGTGAGAGGTGCCCAGGAAGATCCTGCTTTGGGGCCGGGTTGGTTGCGGAGTGTGAGCGGTTTCGGTCGAAGGGGCCAGCAGTGGGTGAAGCTTCCATTCGGTCGCGGACTGCGATCATCTTGTCGTACGCAGCGGCGTGAGTGGTTTACGGATCGTTATTGGTACTGAGGTCGACCTGGAGCTGCTTGACCGTGGCAGTTAGTTCCGCCCAGGCATGGAAATAATCGTTCACGATTCATTCATTTCCAGCTCTCTCACAAACATTCTCGCGGAACGAAACACAATCCCAGCAATCCTGTACATAGTGTGTTACGCACTCAGGCGAATGAAGGGGAAAAAGCAAATACACGAAAATTATGGCAGCGTTCATTGTTGTTCACGTTCACCCGTTGACTCATTCGGTACGGGACTGCAATCGCAAGGCGAATGTCTTGAAAGGATCACACGTGAGTGCATTCCTTCAATCGCGGCGATTCTTTCGTTTCGTTCGTCGTACTGCTGCTGATGCTGATGGTGCTAGTTTTATCTATCCCGTTAGTTGGGGGTATTAAGCAATTGCGTGTTTTAACTAATTAGAAAATTAACTAGTATCGATGGTTAATATAGTAGATGTATGAGTAGTATGGCTAGTTATTCTACTGTAAATATGAAAGATTCTATAGATTTCCACGTAATTTGAAATCAGGCAATTTTACTAGTGCATGTGGATAACATCGCCAAACGTACATTATTGATTTGGGCTTATAGCAAAGATGGGCTAACTTCTGATTTAGGAAAACAATATTATAATATAACCGGTAAAGGGCAATAAATTATCAAGTTTACATACTTGACAAAGGAAAGAAAATACTACCGCTATATTGTACCGTGTTTTAATATATCAGGAGAATTATTACTCTGGTTTATTTATGTTTTCAATGTTAACCAAAGATTTCACTATTTCACTAATTTTGACAGTTACATTTTGGCCAAGGAGTACAGGGCAAACAAAAATATTTGTCACTCTCAAAAAACAAATCAAAGAAAAAGCCGCAATGTATTTGTCAAAAGTGGTCAAATATTTATCGTTCAGGCAAATCAGGCACAAATCGGCGAGTTTGATCCTCATCAATGTCCCGGCGGCGCGGTAGACATGCATGCATTCAAGTGCGGTAGAAGTATGTAGAAATATTTTCTGATAGAAAGCTAGCACATCTCATCATGATACATGGTACAATTGTAGATATATTTTACCGAATCAACCGTTTCCGCGCTGCACCATCTGCACAATGTCACCGCCAAAGTCAACGCATTTTTCCCCTTTGCCCTCGCACTACCAAGGAAATATAACACGAATAGACATGCTTTACCTTCCCATCTAGCAATAAATTAAGAAAACGCACCAAACCCGCAAAATAATATTGCCATAACAATCACGCGAATGCAATCTTTCATTCACACTGAATCTAAAATTTGATTCGTGTGTGAACGTTCGCGTAAAGATTCATTGAATCACGGCCCAACCGAAGAACCACGATCGACATGATTCAATTGCTTCGGTGCCATTCTCTTTATGCAATCATTCTTTCTGCAGTTCATTTGTATTGAGACTCGGTGGAGTTCATTGGAACGGTTTGATCCAACCGTGAGCGAACGATACAATGCAATCAAAACAAAGAGCGCAGTTGGCAAGATGAATGTGAGTGAATGAATTTTCCCGTGCCTGGTTCCACCACCTGCCGGATGAGCTCATCAATAGGACCGTGGTCGTTTTGCGGCCTCCAGCCTTTCACCGACTGGTCGGTTTCTGAAGGCTGCCTCCTTGGCAGCCATTCGCTTCTCCTCCTCTTGGCGTCATTCTCCAACTTCTGGACGGTGATTTGTAGGTCAATTTGGGTTCTTTGCCTCACGCGCCTCGAACTCCCGCCGTGCCTGTGGGTACGAGAGTATCTCGTCTACCCGGATAACCTGTATGGCGTTCTCTCGCTTGTAAGCGGGACATTCCCGGCTGGAGAGGACGTGTTGAGGGCTGTTGTTGCAGGTCCTGCAGCTGCAGGCTGGGTGTAGGGGTTTCTCAGGGATTGTTGTGCGGTGGCTCCTTCTTCGGAGGCTGGGTTCGGTACCCGGTCTTTGTCGAGAATCTGGCTGCACTAGCCGCAGATCTTGACTGGGGCCGTGCACCGCTTCCCGCTGTGGCCAAAGCTCCAGCACCGGAAGCACTGCATTGGACTAGGGTAGTAGTGCCTGGTGCGGCTTTTCGACCACCCGAAGTCCACGTGTGCCGGAATTTCCGTACCACTAATAGTGATCAGAGTAGGGGTGTTTTCAAGGGCGCCTGTGTTGGTGTTCCTTCTCTTAATCCGCCGGACTTCGTTTAATTTTTGGCCGCTGGGCTGCTCTGTCAGGTAGGGGAGGTGAGGGTAAGACGGACCGGGTGAGTAAGACGGACCACTGACTAGTTCTGCCACTTAAGGCCGCACGGGACGACGTGTAATTTTTCCTATCTTCCCTCTCTTTCTAACAATTTGCCTCGTGATTTTGAAGAAGCAAATATCAATTTCCACTGCACTGACGTAGCTGAAACTTTAGTCGATTGTGCACCACAAGTGAGCAAATGAACGATCAAATTTGTAGTCAATAATATGAAGTAAAAGTTGAGATTTGCATCTTACTAGCAACAGAGCAATGGCGGACGATTCAACCATCGTCCCGTCCGGCCTTAAAAGCTGAAATTTGGCTTTCTTTTACTTTTAGCCCAATCATCTTATCAGTTGACGATTATTGAACCACTCAATGGGAGAATACATATGTCAAAAGTGCAAAAAATAAACAATCTTTTACCTGGCTACACGCTTTTGTGATGGGATCTAATTTTGGGGCAGCAATAAAAAAGTTTTTTTTAACATAAAATTGCTAAGTTTTCGTGTTTTATTTTGAGTTTCCCAGTTGTTTACAATTGTTCCGTCCTATACACAACGAAATTCAGGTAAATTTCATGGATTATGGAGAACTGTGGTGAAATGAATATTTTGCGCTGTGTTGGGGTGAGACGGTCCGCCTTGTGGGTGGGTAAGACGGACAGTGTTGAGGTTACTTTGAGAGTGCCATGAGAAACACATTAAACCCACACATTATTCACAGATTGAAATCTATGGAGTACAAAAATGGTTGTGGAAGCCGTGCAAAGCATATCATATTGATTTTTTTTTGTTTACAAAAAATATTATTTTTATATTAGAATTTTTGTTGTTACAACCAAGGTTAGAACAGTTTGAACTTCGTAAAATTACCGGAGCATTGCATACTGTTAGGCGTTTATCAGTGTATGGAGGTTAACAATTTGCAAAATGGATTTTAATTTGCAAAAACACGTTTCGGTAAGAGATTCCAAGCCAACTTTAGATTCTACTAAAGCATTGTCCACTTAGAATCCGGACGCATGGCATATTTTCTAGGGACGCTCTTAATGATCACCATCTCCATTCTTTTACTGCAGTCTGATCCTACACGAGTCCTCTTTTAATGGTGAAAATTTCATCGATTTTCTTTCTACGAGTGAAAAGTTATTCCAGATTGAAGAAGAGAGAAGGAAAAAAATCTTGCACAAACACGTTGAAAATTTAGCGTGGTTGTTTAGATGTTGTTAATCATGGCATAAAGAAGTGTCCACAGAAAATTAAAGCTTGGGTTCATTGATTAGTCCGTTTGGAAATCGAAGATTTGTAAAGAAGTTCGAACTCTAGGCATCGTTTTTTAAAAACAAGATGATCAGAACATATAGCCGAGGCGGTAAACGCACGGGTATTCAGCATGACCATGCTGAGGGTGACGGGTTCGATTCCCGGTCGGTCCAGGATCTTTTCGTAATGGAAATTTTCTTGACTTCCTTGGGCATAGAGTATCTTCGTGCCTGCCACACGATATACACATGCAAAATGGTCATTGGCAGAGGAAGCTCTCAGTTAAAAACTGTGGAAGTGCTCATTGAACACTAAGCTGAGAAGCAGGCTTTGTCCCAGTGAGGACGTTACGCCAAGAAGAAGAAGAAGAAGATGATCAGAACAAATTTATACAAGGATGACAGCCTTAATAACCGCGTGCTGCTTTTCAAAAACACACACAAGGGATCTATGGAGGTTATACCTATTATGATGATCTGTCACGGCAGTCAGAGCCGTTCAGTGGTATCATCATAGATGGAGAGTGTTTTTCAACGAAAAAACGTTCAAATTTCACGTTCACTCTATTTACCAAATTTCCGCTCATTTCGCAATAAGAAAAACGTTTGGATTTTTTTGATCGGAATCCCAATCAGACTAATCAAGGAACTCAGGAAATTGTATAGATGACCTGATTTTTTGACTAACATGTCGAAGGGGTTGATTCTAAAATTTACCACCGTTGTGCAGATTTTTAAGGAGGTTAACACGGAAAAAGTTAGAAAATGTATTCAAAATAAAAATAAATAATTTCAATGTAATTTTTTCATGAAGCTACAATAAATAATCCTTGTTTTGAGGGCTTCACCTTTTATGTTTGTTATTCCATCCCTGAGATATACGTGATTTTGTCCGTCCGGATTCTAAGTGGACAATGCCTTATGATTGATCTATCTAACGGCCATAAACATCATTGAACACAATTAACGGCTTATTAGCTAATTTTCCATACGTGTCCATCTTACCCACACTGTTGAAAAACATACATTTGGAGATCATTTTCTAATTATATAACCCCCCCTCCCCCGTGCCCCATCTACAAGAAAGCTGACACGATGGAGTAGTGTGAGAACTACCGAGTGGATCATCTTCCACACCGTGCCTTCTTCCGAATGGCACAAGAACACCTGGAAGGCAGCGTGCAAGTTGGGCGGACCATGTGCAGAATGATGTAGCAAATGTGGGACGTGTCCGAGGATGAAGGACTGCTGTCACGAACCGAGTAGGCTTTGTCTTACCCAACGTTTCCACTATAGGCTGAAATGTCTTGCTACAGACAAACAGACGTAACTCTTAAAGGAAATTTATCAAAAAAAAATTGCCCAATTCTTTTTATTAGCACACTGCCACCTGTTGGTAGAACCGCGCGAGACACTGTCGACCATGATGAATTTCGATACCACGTTTGTCTAACACGCACACTACTACACAAATTGCTTGTAATTTTCGTATACATCTCTGAAATTTTTTCTGATGTTCGCCGAGCTGAAATTTCAAAAATCATTCCAGCAAAAAATATTACTTAAATTTTCAGCAATTCGAATTGACAGTGGTTTACTGAGTTACTGCGATTTATTGGAAAAGAGCTCATCTATATTTCATGAGACATACTCAATATCGACACGTTTATCAGTTAAAGAAAACAAAAAATTATCAACCGTGGTGGCCAAATTGTCTACCTTCAAGAAGGCACCAACGAAGAAGTTGTAAACATTAGCCAAAGTGAGTTCAAATTTCAGTTTGGAGGTGAAATACGTTTGGATTAGGATTAGAAATGCGCCTGATATTTCGCAGCCAGCCAGCCGGGATGATCTTTTTGTTCAGCAAAACGTAAGCTGGCCCTGTTTCATACTGTTAAGCTTTGATGATCAGAGTCGGTTGCTTCGTTTTGGTATTTATAACTTGAAGCAAACTGGTTGACGTCGTCTTCCAGCTGAAAAAAAAAAAACATTATTGCGAAACACGAATATTATGTTGTTGAATAATCCACTCAGTAATACATACGTTTGAGCTAGTATGTGATTTTCCGCGAACCATCAATGATACGTTGATGATAAATAACAAATATTATCAATAGATTTGATGTAGGTACGGAAGCAAGCTGTTGTGTCTGTCTTGATTTTCCGCCTAGTTTCCCATGTCACATTGAACTCGCCAGCATCAGGAAGCATCAGTTCAAAATCCATTGAGATGTGTAACGAAATTGTTATTAGGGGGATTAGGGGCATAATGGACACCCGGGGCGAAATGGACACCCCTGTTTTTACCGAAACCGTTGACTTTAATGCAAAACTTTTAAAGCATAAGTGTAAAGCAACAAGTCATGGTTCTATTTTTCAAAAGTACCATACATATTGCTCCAAAACAACCAAAATATCATTGATATTGAAATATGTTTTTCATATGGTGAAATTCTTATAATTTCGAAGCTGCATCAAATAAGGTATTACGAGTGTTGGAGTATGTCTAATACAAAAACTAGCGAATTGTTACCTTATCTACATGTATACGAAGATTTAGCAATGGATGAAGTATTATATTCCTGATCAGAATTTACTTAAAATAACAGTTTTATTGTTGTAGTCGATTCGGGGCGAAATGAACACTAGCAATTACGAATGGATGGACGCGCATTGCATACTGTTAGGCGTTTTAGAAAGTTTGGAAAAAATCAATCCGATTATTTTAGCCTAAAGTTTATTTAATTAACTTTGATGTTATGTAAACTCGTCTAAGATGGAGTATTATATCTGTGGTATTGATCTCCGTAGGCAAATTACTTAACTGGTCGATGAGATCAAAGAATTAGCATAAAATATACAGGGGAGTCCATTATGCCCCGATGGGTGTCCATTTCGCCCCGTACCTTTCCTGCCAGTCCTAAAAAACACACGGTTTACAATTCATTATTTCTTCACAATAAAGACATTCTACCTGCTGTAAATGTTTGAAATACGTAGGAAACAAGCTAAAGTTGTAAGCCAACTGATAATATGTTAAGTTTTATTCTGTTATACAGGTCTAACGTACTCATTTGCTTAGGGTGTCCGTTATGCCCCTAATCCTTTATTATTAAATAACTAGCTGACCCTACGTGGCTAGCCACGTTTTTGCAATTCCGAGAAATGTCTCTTCATTCCTTTGAAATATATCCTAGAATATCGTCTTTTCCTTGTTTTTGGAAATTTTGGAAATTTCTTCCAATTATGAAAAGAAATCTTATTCCGAAGAGTGTTCTAGAATGTTCTAGGTACTTGTTTTTCTTCTTCTTGGTAAGCTCCAGAAGTTTTTTTGTTATCCAATTTGAGAACTTTTGAATATCCCATTATGCTCGGAAATCTCTCGATCATTTGTTAAAAAAAAATCGAGCGCTCGTGGAAAGTTCTGGAACAGCTTATAAAACTTCATTTTCCTTTCTATTTTATTTGCTCTTTCTTCTCCTTATACTTTTTTCTCTAGTTCATACAATGCTATTCTTACCATTCTACTATACGTGAAATATTTCAGTAAAACTTTGCTAAACGTCAAGGGAGGACAGATAGACAACTCTGGGTTTATTTCATGCAACCCTATTTTGATGCACCTGTTTTTGATCTTCTAACATAAATTGAGAGAATTTTTATCCATCAAGGAGATTCTTGATGCTTCTAGAATAACAATTGAGGAAGCTTCTTCTCAGAAGCCAGTGTATCAATATATAAGTGTATCAATATACATTTCACTCAGCATTGGATTTACCAGAAGCGCCAGAATATATTCTATCATGTATCTACTTTTTGACCGTAGACGACTGTTGTAGGGTTGTTGTCTATCGAATGGGATAATGTTCTAGAAATAAAAAACGCCTGAAAGTATACTTCCAAGTACACACCTCGAAAATTTAAGAAGTTTGATACTCCAGAACATTCCAGAATAGTTTTTCTGAAACTTTCAGTAACTTCCAGATAGTTCTCGAAAGTTGTAAGCATTTCGATGTTCCAGAATATTCCAGAATGTTATATCTGAAGAGTTCAATAACTTCAAGAAAGTTTTCGAATTTTTGAAAAGTTTGATATAGCTATAGTGAAACATTTCGATGAAACATTTCAATGAAACATTTCAAAGCGTGACGGAAGGACAGACAACTCTGGGATTTTATATATATGATTCATTATTATTCCTTTATCAAAGATTTGTTCAACAAATTACCTTTACAATCTGCTTCTGGCCGTTTTAAAAGCATTGAATTTCTCGCGATCCTGTTGAATGGCTTCGAGTAGAGCAACTTGACGCAATCCATCTACCGCCTCCTGTAGCCTATACCTACAAAAGCGTCCGTTTTATTGTTCGACCAAAGTCGATATTGTGAACTTTTTTGTAAAGATCGACAGTTGCGGATGCTGGGGGCGCTACTACATAATAAGCTGTGAGATCTGTCACAGAGAGCTGCAAGAAAGTATGGGAGACCTTCAATAAACAGGCTTATAAAAACAGTGATAAAATGCACCCATTTGCTTGAAATAACTCCCACGGCCGGAAGGGTCTATCCGACAGGGCAAACGCCATGAACCATGAAAACATCGCCGACTTTGGCGACCGATGATTTTTTTTGACCCATCCGTTTTTGAAATAGAGAACGGCATCCATTCCCTTGCTGCAATCTTTGGCAGCTCCGGTGAATGGATTCGGAACCAGCACCATAAACTGGTAGACTCAGGAAAAGTAACATTTTGCGGAATATCAGTTTCGCTGGTGTGCACGGTGTATGGATCCACTCCAACTACCGTAAAATGTGGTTATCATTGATCAGCGGGGTTTTTTTTTTCAAAGTGTTTTGGAGGCCATTTGTATTTCACGGAATGTTCAACTACCACAATATCGAGTTGCTCGTAGCATTGCGAGGTCTGATGGCCATCAACGTGACTAAATTTCATTAACATAGTGAACACAAATGATGGTAAATCATAAGAAAATGAACTCCAGAGTAGTTTGGATGACCTAGGTCATCCAATTCATGCACCATGATTTTTCCAGCAGTGCTTTGAGGCTTTCTGAGCACCGTAGGCTATGTTCTGTGATGATTCATCGTGTATAAAATTTGGTATAGGTTGTTGGATATGTGACACAAACTTCGGAGTACTTTGGAGGCCTTAGAATAGCTCCGGAATCAAAACTTCAACGGACTATGATGAGTAGTAATGCATTGCATGTCAAGGCTCAGTGGAAACTATTGATGATAAGCAAAACGATGAAATTTGAGCAAAAACATACATACAAAACACAAAAAATACAAAAAAACACGTATTTTCGGCTAACAAAAGGCGGAGGGTGCAAAGGGGGGGAGGTACCATGCATTTCTTAGCACAACTATTCCCCTTGACTAACGGGGCGAAATGACCCCTGCATTCTTTATGCTAATTCTTTGATTACATCGACCAGTTAAGTAATTTCCCTATGGAGATCAATACCACAGATATAATATTCCATCTTAAGCGAGTTTACATAACATCACAGTAAATTAAATAAACTTCAGGTTAAAATGTTCGGATTAATTTTTTTCCAAACTCTTTGAAGCGCCTAACAGTATGCAATACGCGTACATCCATTCGTAATTGCCAGTGTTCATTTAGCCCCGAATCGACTACAACATTAACATTGCTATGTATTTTGAGTAAGTTCTGATCAAATGTAAAATACTTCATTCGGTTTTCTGTCACGCGTTTTGACGTTGGACTACAACTTAAATTTCTATATCGGGGTACACTTTGCAAAAACGAAAAATCGAGCATGTATCAGAAGGCCGCACAGTGGAGCAACTAGTACATCAAAACTGATCAAAATTATTTTGACGCATTTTCACAACCCAAATGTAACCCAAATTAGTAATGAAACGTATTTCATAGTTTTCGTATTTTTTTATTTCGTCATTAGGGTGACCAATTTTATGATTGTAAAAGTCAAGATTTTTCGAAACTAAAATTTTTCAAAAAATCACAACTTTTGAACCAGTTGACCGATTTTAAACTTCTTTTTTTGGCTTGAAAGCTGTTGAGTTCTAGTTTTCAGCATAAATACGTTCAGAGGGCCAAATAGTGTTCTAAGGCAAATAATATCATATAATGATATAATTATCACGAAATTTTCAAATTGTTGCAACTTTTGAAATCGGAAACATCCGGAAGGTTTTCTTTCTGCATTTGAAAGAGGAACAATAGTTTTATCATACACTAAACGCAGATTTTCCGGAAACAGCCGGAAAATCAACTTATTTCATTTTGAATGTACGGTAAAGGATTCCATCAAATATTTTTTTCAATATTTTCATATATTGTAAGTAAATTCAACGTCAATTTGTTTGGGTTTCAAATTAACAGAATAACAACATTAACCTTCTTTAACAAACTGCATTGTTGAATTGATTGACTATCAATTTCATTCACTTTGTACGGTCAAAACTAGCACGCGCTGTGAGTTATATCAAAGAAAACGGCTAAACTTCAGCTTCACTTAACCTCTTCTGATAAGCGTAAACAAAACATTTGTACACTGCTTAGCTGTCAAACGATTACACGATAACTACACTTGGCAAAAACACAACGGAAAACCCAATTACTTCATTTTGAGTTTTTCCACTTATGATCAGGTTTTGATGTGATTTACTCCAATGTGGGCCGGCTCCAGAGGCACGTTATCCTCCATTTGGGACATCTGTGCCATTCGGAATATGTGTAAAGCTACTCGAAAAAGTATTGTGAAACCTTAAAACATATTTAAATAAGCTTTTTATTAAAATTTTTGAATTTGTTGATTTGGGTTAACATTGATCATGTCAGTGATCAATGTTCGTTTGTGTTGAAAATACCCTTACTTACTAAAATTAGGGTCGCTGATTTCGTATATGTTGTCCAAATTCTTACAAGCTATGTGCTTTTTGAGTTATTTTAGGATTTAAATCCTCCAAACCGCGAATAACGCCTAAAGGTAGGCAATGGCTTAAGGAATTGATAGCCTTCTTTTATTATTATCTTTTTTAACGAGATTTTCAGCCCAGGGTAATATCCTTCTTTTTAATAAATCGTATATTGTATTAAAAAAGAGCATTTTCATAAAAGTTTCGTTTATTAAATCCAACCCTAGGGTATCATATTGAAGTAAGGCAGTCATTTCGAACCTTATATTGTATCTAGTATTCATGCCATGCAAAAATGTTTGACAATGTATCTCATTGCGTTATGAAACACAGTTATGGAAAAAATCGATTTATTTAAATGTTATAAGTATGTTATAAATTTCAATTTTCAAGAATTACATGTCATTTATTAGCTTAATAATAGCAGATTACGATACACCATTCGATAGCAAGAACTCTGTACTGCGTCTATCGCATATAAAAGGCGACAGAGAAATTGTAAATAGATAATAAGTTTCTCGTTTACTTATAGAGCAGGCGTGTCTGACTCGATCGTAATAAATCCAAAGTTTCAAACCAATTTGTCCTTCGTTACCTGGAGTCCACCCCCCCCCCCCCCCCCCTCCATTCCACACAACGTAAAGGTCCACCCCAGACGAAACATGGTGCCGTGACCAGGATACCCAGCAACCAACAACTCCCTGGAAGCTTTAAACGGAGCCATAAAGGACTTGGACCGTACGCGGGAGTCTTTCGGTACATTCAAAACCAGTATAATGAACGTGGTAGAGAAGTACGGCACGGACGAACGGCTCGTTTATATTGAACGGTCGTACACGCTCGAAGATGAACGGAGGGCTTTCAATTTCATCCGCACCGGCAAGTGAACGCGCACCGTACACGATTGGTCCGACCGTGTCAAGTACATGTACTTTCCAACTGCAAGCAACACTGAGGTCACTTCAAGAGAGATAGAAGACCGCCGGCCGCAGCTTGGAGCATTACTTGAGGGAAATGGAGCAAGTCCATCGTGTTGGAGTAACGGAGGAGCATTGGAACACGTGGAATTGCTCGTACCGCTGGTTCTTTAAGCACAACTCGTGTCATCATGTTCTGGTTACAGCGGTTACAACCGGAAAGTACCAAACCAGCTACGTCCAGAGGCGAACACATCAGCATTAACACAGAAGCGTCCCCCGGAAGACCGAAAAAAAATGAGCAAGGCTCTTATAATTGACTAAGCCATTCATAGTTTTTTTTATTACTGCTTCCGCGAGCCATGATTCTTTTTTGACTTGTTGATGTTCTTGTTTTGTTTAGATTGGAAAATTATTGAACAACCTAAATTTTATGATGCCGAGTCTGAATAAGTTTTTGAAAATCTCACAACTGGTGTATTTTTTATGTTAAAAATAAATTAAAGTTCAGTAACAACCCACATTAAACGCCTAAAAGTAGGCAATTTCTTGAAAAATCGTCTTACTTTCTCAAAAACATGCTGTTTTTAAATAAAACTTATATGGTAACATCAATTTTAACGCAAAGCTATGTTCAATAAGCCTACCATGAATGAATAAAAGTGTTTTGTGAGTCACCTGATATATAGAGCGTTGATGGGAGGCGGTTTTTTTTTGAAAGACAATCTCTTTACCGAGTTTTACCACATCCAAAAAAGTAGTATATGTTTATGTGAAATCTGACACAATTGGTATAAAAACCTTCACACATTCTTTAAATATATGTATTCACACTATTGATTTACGTCAAAAGTTCTTCCATTGAAACAGAATTGTAGCGCCCTCAGCCGTTGAAAGACGTGGATCCCATAGTTATCAACTGCACCTCGCTGATCAACTACCCCAGATTACGGTACATCGTATTTTTGCAAGCATAACGACTTCAGTAGCGTGGTTTCTTGGGTTCTCTCGGAAAAGTAGCCTAGGGGCTGTTCATAAACCACTTAGACCAAAATTTGGCCATCTCAGACCCCCCCTCCCCCCTTGTAGACTTTTGTCCATACAAAAATTTTGAAATTTGTATGGAGCGTAGACTTTGGCCAGACAACCCCCCCCCCTCCCCCCTAAAAGTCTACGTGGTTTATGAACGGCCCCCTAGAGTAATAGTGCTTCACTTCTTCAAAAAGATTCTGTTGTTCATGACCCAAGGAGCCGTTCATAAACCACGTAGAGTTTTTGGGGGGAGTGGGTGGGTCTGGCCAAAGTCTACGCTCCATACAAATTTTAAAATTTTTGTATGGACAGAAGTCTACGAGGGGGAGGGGGGTGTGAGATGGCTACATTTTGGTTCACGTGGTTTATGAACAGTCCTCAACCAAGTTCATGTTTTGTTGAGTGGCTACTGACCATATCAGGCCCGTGAAGCTAAGTCAAGAATATTCGTACTATGAAAGTAATTTTATACGAATTCAATGTAAAAAATGACTGTTTTTGTAAATATTTAAGAGATTCTATTTTATTCACAGAGGTGAAATCGGCTAATACCTTCACAAGGATCACTCACATCCCAACCATGCCATCGAGATAGCCAAAGCAGAACTGAAACATGCATTAAAAAAAAAAGAAACCTGCAGTAACCTTGACGGGTTCCGAAAAATCTTTGATAGAGTTTGTAATCTACCGGAGTAAGTACATAACGTAAATTTTATGCTAAACTGACTGTTTCTCCAAAACCTGATCGGTTTGACCCATTGTATTTATAACCTTAGCGTCCATATAAATTGAGCAAATCACGATGTGACCGCGATAGCTTGTTGTAAACATTGGTGAATGGGCAAAATATGCACAAAATTGTTTCTTCTTCAAGAATTAAAGTTTTCAAATTTTACACACTATACAAATGTTAATTGGACTGAAACTTAATAGTTATGTTGCTTACTTTTTTTTCTCAGACACCATACTACAGCCGCGTACACTTAATTCACATCGATCACAAACACCATGCGCAACGCAAGATCGTTTCCCCAACAACCCGAAATCTGCAGTTGACTTCGGCCTTCGTTCAATGTTAACGGAGAAGGCTGCACCGTTTTCGGGTTGTTGATGACAGTCTGTTCTACCGAGGCTTCAATGGAGATGCTGGGTGTGTGACCCATTTTTTAATTGTGACAGCTACCGCAAACGCGGACCACGCTGGCTGCAGTTGGTTGGCACGTTCAAAACACCGTCAACGTTATTCAAGCAGCTGCTCATGGCGTATGCTGAGGTTTACGACCGAGGTCTGTTTTGCTATAGGTTTCATTATAGTTTAATAAACCACATTACATTATATCTTGTACCCTTGTCATCAGGTTTTGCGATTACCCTTCATGTCGACAGAAATAGAACATCCCAGCACCGAGCAGCACGCACAAATTATAAGTAAGCGGATATCCCTGGTTCCGCTGCGTTAAATATTTTTCCGAGAAGATACGAAACTTAGACACCTTCAAATGCACAAAACATATCATAAGAATACAATCGAGCATGCATCAAATAACATCTAATCATGTCCAGTTATCCACACCAGACGGATTACGAAGTCCCGTCTGATTCCCAGGATGACGAGTTTTTATTATTGTTGTTTGTGATCTATGAATCAATGCTATCGTATTTTTTCTGGCTGATTCCCTTTAGTTCGCAGCGTTAGTTGTTTATACTGCTGGAGTTTGGTCTTAGAATTTCAAATCACAAACGGGCATTAGTCTACATTTTGATGTCTGTGTCAGGGGACGGCTTACATGTCTTGTACTTTTCTCTCTTTGCCCAACTTGGCCAGAGCGCTACAAATGCTTAATTAGTGAACATCAACATATGTATCAACATGCAACGGTATAACCCAGGCAACACACCATGCAAAATGTTAACGACCATACCGTAATCCGGGGTATCATTGATCAGAATACTCTCGATCTTTCTTGAATAATTCACTTGTTAAGCAAACGTTACACGTTTTATACTTTTAAAACAAGGACTGGCCCTCTGAGTATTTGCTAAGCTACTCAAAAAAGCATTGTGAAACTTTAAATCATGTCTAAATAAGATTTTTAATCTTATTTTTGATTTTTTTTTGTTTTGGGCTAACATTGATCATGTCAGTGATCAATGTTCGTTAGTGCTGAAAATACCCTCACTTACTTTACTTGCGGTCTCTGATTTTAAATATGTTGTCCAAATTCTTACGAGTTATGCACTTTTTGAGTTATTTTAGGATTACAATCCTCCAAACCGCGAATAACGCCTAAAGGTAGGCAATAGGTTAAGATCGGTCAAGCCCAAGCCGATCAATGTTACCCGCTGATCAGTGATACCGTAATCCGGGGTAACATTGGTCAGAATTTTCGATCTTTCTTGAATAATTCTCTTGTTAAAGCAAATGTTACATGTTTTATATTTTTAAAAGAAGTACTGGCCCTCTGAGTTTTTGTTAAGCTACTCGAAAAAGTACTCTAAAATTTTAAAACATGTTTAAATAGGTTTTTAAATCTAATTTTTGATTGTGTTGATTTGGGGTAACATTGATCATGTCAGTGATCAATGTTCATTTGCGTTGAAAATACCCTTACTTACTAAATTCGCGGTCGCTGATTTCGAATATGTTGTCCAAATTCCTACAAATAATGTACTTTTTAAGTTATTTTAGGATTAAAATCCTCTAAACCACGAATAACGCCTAAAGGTAGGCAATGGCTTAAGGAATTGATAGCCGACTTTTAATAAATCGTATATTTAACTGAAAAATAGCATTTTCATAAAAGTTTCGTTTATTAAATCCAACTCTAGGATATCATATTGAAGTAATACAGTGATTTCGAACCTCATATTATATCTAGTATTCACGCCAAGCATGAATGTTTGACAGTGTATCTCATTGCGTTACGAAACACAGTTATTTTCATAAAAGTTTCGTTTATTAAATCCAACTCTAGGATATCATATTGAAGTAATACAGTGATTTCGAACCTCATATTATATCTAGTATTCACGCCAAGCATGAATGTTTGACAGTGTATCTCATTGCGTTACGAAACACAGTTATGGAAAAATCGATTTAATTCAATGTTTATGAAATTCAATTTTCATAAATTGCATGTCATTTAATAGCTAAATGATAGCAGATTACGATATACCATTCCATAGTAGAAACTGATTCAATGTAAAATGCTTGTTTGAACATTTCATGAGGTGGGTCAAGCCGATCAATGTTACCCCGCTGATCAATGATACCCCGGATTACGGTACCCAGTTTTACGGTATATTCAAATGTTGCTGTTCGAAAATTCTGGAGTATTTGAGATTGATTAAAGATGTTATCCAGTACCAGGGTCGTGCAATTTCGAAAGGAAAACATGACGTACGACGACTGTAGCAGATCGTTTCCCATGTGAACAGACTGCTGTGATGCTTCATCTCTCACCCAGCAACACACTCGTTCGTTGCTGCTACAGAAACAAGTGTGTATGAAACATGGGATGATACACTTGGATTTTCGTTCCATTTATGAGTCATTGAAATACTTCAACATGCTAAAAACACTATTTAAACCACATTTTTAAATAGTGGTGCACGCCAATAGAATGATAATTATGTTTTATGAAAGAGGATAACAAATTCGACCACTTAAATCCAATTAACCGGCGCCCGTAACCATTGAGAGACTAGCGCGCACCAGTGAGACACTAATGCTCTGACGGGTGAAGCACAAGCAATGCGACCGGGTGGGAGACTACCGAGTGCTACGATGAGTGGAAAAGTTTTTTTTAACGACCGAGTCATTAGAAAAATGTATGAAACACTTGAAGTGACTCATTCAAATGTTGCATGGAAGTGTATCATTGAAACGAAATTGTACGCCCCTGTCCAGTACCACACCAGCCAGTAAACCGGCTCTGTACTACAACATTTACAGAAAGTTATCCAGTACCATCTCCATACCAGCTGTTGTGATGCAAAGTCGCATTCGCACGCGAGTAGCTTGAAAAAACAAAAATGGAGTACGAAGAAGGTCCAAAAACAAAAATGGAGGTACGAAGAACTGGAGTCTGGCGACCCTTCGGACGGCGGTTCTTCGGCGGAACAAGACACCAGCCAATGAGTAGAGTATGTATGATTAGGAAATCAACTTTACAAGTATACCATAATTTTCACAGACTGTGGAAAAGCCTGTTGCAAAACAGAAATGTGTCGAAACATTACGATGCAATACAAACAACATTGGAAGCCACTGGGGCACATCCAAGGAAGCTATCAGAACCAACATATTAGAACCAGGCGAAATGCCTTTTACAGCAGAAAAACTTGTTGGAGTTATGAAGGCGCAATCTAAGGCTGACATGGTGCGTTACAGATCAAACATCCCTGAAGGAAGGTCGAACGCGGGGAACATATTGGAAAAGGAAAAGCGAAAGAGCGGTCAACAATGTAAGTTTTAGCATTTGGTATGATTGGTATGTTGAACTGCCATTTTGACTTATTTTCCATTATCCTGAGTTATGATCAATATACAAAATGTTTTAAATTGTTCGTAGTTTACGTGAAATTAATGTAAAATAGGTTTTTTTAACGATTCTATCTATAACTTATTTTTATTTATAACAATTTTATTATTTTTCAGACTTCATTATCATTTGGTAAATCATCACCATTTAAACGTTGGCTGTGCTTAGGCTCTAGACTACAACAAAAATGTGCAAAATGGAAGACAATTTACCCCTCGCCGAGATTCACAAGGTAAAGGTTCAATGGGGCAGGACACCTAAGATGCATGACCACGAGTATTTGCACCAAGACTGCAGATATCTTCAGACGAATACAAATAATTGGCGATTTGGCGAAGGATACGATCTGGGAACAACGAGAAGATTGGACAATTGCAGATTCCCAATGCAGCCAACAAAGTGATGGAGAGAGCTGTAGAATCTATTTGACGGAATTTGCAAAGTAAACCTTGAGAGAACCAAAAGACAATTTTTGGATCGATCATTTGATCAATTAGACCCTTTTTTATAGACTTACGTTGAAAACACGCTCAATAATCACGAATTTACTTCAAAATTATCGAAAATGTAAATTTTCTCAAATGTGATGGTATATAAGTGGACATACACTTCAAAATCGAATACAATATGCATCTCAAAATTATTAAATTCATACTTGAAAGTAATTTAGAAGCCTTATTGCAATGAGAAATGTTTACTGAAGAGGATTTAGGCATTCATCTAGAACGTTTAAAAAAATAGGTGGTATCCAAAACTAATAACAGGTTTTTCACTGTTCGTTCGGTCATGTTATGAACTACACGGGTATGCTGCGTGATTGCATACTGTTCGGCATATTCTGTGGGTTGCAAACCGGGTACCCACTCCCAGCTGGCCGTAACGTGTTAAACGGTAACCTGGTAAGTGGAACCCTTCAAATGTCACCCAAATGAGGGATGTTTTGTTTATTAATTTTCGTGTTACCGTAAAACGGGGTAACTTTGATAGTTTTTCAGCGAATTTTCTCAATATTTTCCCATGTAACAGTATTTTCCCGACTTTCATATTTTTAAAACAAGTACTAAGGTATTAGTTATCAATTGCAAATGAAGGATTTGATAATCTGAAATATTTTGGTTAACTTTTAGTTTTTCATATAAGTGAGAATCAGATTTTCATTTTGGGGTAACTTTGATAATGCCCTGAAAACACATCAAATCTTAAAAAATAATCACAGATTAAAATCTTAGGAGTATGAACATGATGAGCGAAGCCTTGTGGAATATATCACATAGAATTTTTATATCAAAACATTGATTTTTTACTAAATTCTACATATAAAAATGAGTTTGGTGAGTACTGAGTGGAAAACACAGTAAATTCTGCTATCAAAAATCATTATCTTTGTAATACTATATGCTTAAAGGTATATCAACATATGAATCCATGTTGTGCATGATGAGTTTTCTTTTTTTGGGTAGTTTTTGAATGTTTTATTAACAAATTTTGAACAACACAGATTTATCTACATGAAATTACAAGGGATTGCATACTTTTAGGCGTTTATCAATGTATGGAGATTTTTGTCCCAATTTACAAAATTGCTTCCATTTCGTAAAAACACACTTCGTTAAGAGATTCAAGGCCAGATTTAGAATCTACTATGATGAATCTATCGAGAATAAGAGTCCATTCATTGAAAAAATAGTTGTAACGAAGTCGTATAGCAGATTGTTTGAAGGGGTTTACAAATGGCAAAAATATCAACAATTTTTAATTTTTGTCCAAAAAGTTGTGTATAAACTAGATTTCAATGAAATACGTCTAAGATGATCTTTCATATGTATAGAATTGATCTACGTTTGCATTTTTCTTAACTGGTTGAAGGAATCATAGTTATAAGATAAACTATACAATGCTTGCCGCGCTATCAAAGTTACCCGCATTATCAAAGATACCCCGTTTTACGGTACCTATTTCCACTTTTAGGAATTAACTCAGGAAGAGCTGCAAGAGTACGCGTTGTTGATTGCATCCCCGGTGTCGGATTCAACCCTGTTCACCTCCTGTACAAGTTTGAAATAACGTGACACAGATAGCCTATCACCACGTGCATAGAGCGTTTGGCGAAAAACCTAGCAGACCAGATCTGCATTAGGCGAAAAACAAGGGGCCCACTTAGAACTTTTGTTACACTTGTCGAGTTCGCAGAGGTGGAATTGATAACTGAAGCCTTATCGATATGGCTATAGACGTCGAACAGTTATGTGAATATGAGAGAGAAGAAGAAAATGAAGCTGACGAGTCAGAAACCGAAATCGTTTTGAATAGACTCGAGGAAGGATTACAGTTGGCTGAAAATCTAGCCCAGTTCTTCCTAGTGCATGATCCACATTCCGAAAGAAATACCACGTTGTTTCGGATCATTCCCGTAACGCTGCACGGAAATAACCGTTCCGTATCGGTGTGCGCCTTTTTGGATGACGGGTTGGAAAACAACACTGACTGACGAGGAGGTCGTAAAACAGCTTGGTGTCATCGGGGAAATCCAATCATATTGCAACTACAGTCAGTGGACATAGAACGTGAAGAGGACAGAGGCTAAATCACAGCATGATGGATTAGAGATCGCACTAGGTCGATGAAACGTAGCTTGTCTGACGTGGCACGGTTAGCAGGCTGGACATACCAAGGCAGTCGTTACGGTAACTTGAAAATTGTTTTTTTCAGTCTTGACAGAATTCAAATTCTGCTATTTAATCTTGTTCGACGTTTCGGTCGTCACATTTGGAACCTTCCTCAGGTGCTCAGGAATTGAGTCCCTGAGGAAGGTCCCAAATGTGATCGAAACGTCGGCCAAGATTCAATAGCAGTAGCCGAGATCAGTGTTGAGAATACTCATTTGCAAGAGAGATACTCACTTGCTTCTATCTCAATCCTGAAGCATGCTATCAAAAAATTATGTTTAGAGGGCTTTTAGATTGTAGTTTGATCTAAAAGTTTGCCGAATAAAGTAAAGGTCGCAGACGCATACCACAGTTGTGAGAAAGCTGTGAGTACGTGGTGAGTAAAATTCGTGAAATTTATACTCACCTTGTACTCACAGCTCTCTCACGGCTTCGGTATGCGTCTGCGACCTTTACTATATTCGGCAAACTTTTAGATCAAACTACTATCTATACGCATTTCAAACATCATTTTTTGATAGCATGCTTCTGGAATGAGAAAGAAGCAAGTGAGTATAACTTTTCGCAAGTGAGTATTCCCAACACTGGCCGAGATCGTGGCAAAACGCAGTATATAAAATAATAAATTTTCGAAAACGTTAAATCAAATAACTTTGTTGAGGCTAAAATATGATTTTTTGAATTTTGTTGGTCAAATATGTGTGGGGTAAATCGCGCCGCCACCCGTATGGAAAAATGTGCCGGTAAATGTAACACGCCAAGGAATAACGTGATTTGGGTGTTGCATACATCACGGCGTTTACTCGACGTTAGTGTGGCAGCTAATAACGCACATTTGAAAGGCTCTTATTTTCGTCTCTGTGTTACTGCAGTCATTATTCAAACGCCAACGGCTGTTTTGGAGTTACGGGGAAGGCCGGCGCTTTTTGCCCCAAGAGTGCTCGCGATTTTATTTACACTGTTTCATACTGAGAATGGCACTTTTTTTCCGCGCAAATCATATTTTTTTCTTTGATATTGGTATCTGGCCGTGTTCGGCACACTTCGTCAAGAACTTGAACGCGGAAGACCATGTCGAAGAGTTTCTTGCCGCCGCATATGCCATAATCCGAAAACACTACGTTGACGATTACTTGGACAGCGCTGACAACGTGGAAGAAGCAGTAAAGATGGCGAAGGAAGTGACAAACAAGTTCATTCTCTCGTCGGATTTCATCTTCGGAACTGGCTTTCCAACTCCAAGGAACTTTCCAACTCTGGCAAGGGTCAGGGAGACCGACCAAGCCGCGGAGAAGTGTCTCCAGCTGGACAAGAGCGGCACCACGGAACGCGTGGTTGGAATGTATCGGAAGCCTGGGGGCTGTCCATAAACCACGTGGTCATGGGGGGGGGGGGGGGGGGGGGGTTCGGCCAATGACAATTTTGTATGGACAAATTAAAAATTTTGTATGGACAAATGACCAGCCCCCTGACGAAGATATTTTAATGGTCACATGGTCATCAGCCTCTTTGACCCGGCAAGGTTATGAACCGCAGTTACAGCTAAACGATGGGTTGCACTATTTACGTTTCATTGGACGCAGAGGAGCTCCCTTGGGAGCACGAAGTGACTGAGGTACTAACTTCGTAAGAGTGAGCAACGAGCTGAAGCAGGAGATTAACGAGATATATCAACAGTTAGCCGAAACATCTACCAACGCAAGCACAAAGTGGCTGTTCAATCCTCCAGGAGCGCCTCACACGAGTCGTGCCTGGGAGCGCCTCGACCGTTCGGTAAAAACTGCTCTCGCTGTGATGAACATTCCTCGGACACCGAACGAATAAACGCTGGTGGCGGTACTGCTCAAAATAGTGACGTGCTGGAGCTAATCTGAGCCCGGATTCGGATTCAGCGGCCCAAAATCTGTCTGAGACACATAAGTTTGCTCTTGAGACAAAACAAAAAACGATTCGGGAGGTGTTCTAAGAAGTCCCTGGGGGATCCAAAGAGGGCTCAAGGACGTTGCAGAGGTTCTCAGGAGGTTCCAGAGGGAGTTTCAGGGGGTGACAGAGGTACAGGAGATAGACAAAATGATCGGGACAGGCAAAATTTTCGTTTTTCAAAAAATGTTCAACTAGCTGTAACTTTTCGAAAAGTGCATCAAAAATTTTCAAATTTTCACTGTGAGTTGATCAACTAGTTGTGTATCGGTGGACAAAATTGGGAAAAGATCGGACTATTCTGCACGAAGTTATAAGCATTTTAGAAAAAGGTAGAATTATCCGATAGCTAACTTTGAGCTGTTATATCTCTGGATTCAATGAAGCTGTTATATCTTCGAATGCAATGAAATTTTGTCCATTTATGACTTATATAATGAGCTCTGAGAAGCGCTCCACTCAACTTGAAATTATTTACAAGAGAAAAAGTTATAGCGATTTCAATAATTTTATGATTTTTTAGTAAATTGGTCAATTTTTAATAGGCATCCCATTACTTTTTCAATGAATTTCCGCCTATGTTGTTACTTTCTTTCAAAACATATCTTTCTAGAATCTTTATAACTTCTAGAATCTTTATAACTTCGTGCAGTATAGTCCGATCTTTTCCAAATTTTGTCCACTGATACACAACTAGTTGATCAGCTTACAGTGAAATTTTGAGAATATTTGATGCACTTTTCGAAAAGTTACAGCCGTTTGAAATTTTTGAGAGAAGGCAAAGTTTTGCCTGTCCCGATCATTCTGTCTATCCCCTGTATTTCAGAAAGTATCAGGGAAGTGTTTCAGAAAGTATCAGGGAAGTGCGTTTCAGGGTTGCTTAGGGGGTTTGAGGAAGATCCCAAGAGGCCTCACGGGACTTTCAGGGGGACGAGAGCATTTGAATGGTCAAATATTGGTCTGAGTAGTTTATGAACAGACTCATACTGGATTACTATACGCCAATTAAACCCTCACCTCAGATTGGGAACCACAAAGCTTTGTAACACCCCTTTATTTTAACAAGTGATCCTTGAAGACTTCTAGGACTTGAAGCTTCTGAGAAATCAGCAAATACATAGCCCGTATCCTCAGATTGGAAACTCCTGATGTTTACAACACCAGTATATTGTAATAAAACATTCAAACTTTCAGTTTTTGCGAAATAAGCATGGCCTGTGACCCCAGCTTGAGAACCACGCCACATCATTGTTATAATATTAATTGTTGCTTCCCGGGACGCAGAGGCTTTCCCATTTTCCCTTTCTATCGCATTTTGGATTCTTAAGAAATTTGTATGGCTTGTGACTCAGCTTGAAAACCTCTGAGCTTTACAACACCACTTTATTACAATTAGTGCTCCTTGAGATTCAGAATCTAAAAAGAAGGTGTGAATCTCCTCGGACTTTAGATTCTTGATAACTTTGCAAGGCCCATGATTCAAGCTAGGGAACCACTGAGCTTTGCAACGCTGCCACTATATTGTGATACATGCTTTTTGAGAAGCAGAATGTGAAAACGTTTTTACTACCTGTTCGCATTTTCGGTACATATGAAATTAGCATGGCCCGCAGCATCTGCTGGGGAACCACTGATCTGAGCAACACCACTTTTTTATAGTACATGTAATGTCAATACATGCTTCTTGAGACGCAGAATCCGAACAAAAATTCACTTTCTCCCAGAACATTCGGATCTTGAGAAGTTCGCGTGGCCCGTCACCCAAGATTGGAAACCACTAAATTTTGCAACACTGCTGGTGGTTATTGAGACCTTCCTCCTTAAACTTTTCCTGGGATTCCACCAGGAATTTCTCCCGAGCTTCCTCAAGGAATACTTCTCAGGATTCCTCATGGAATTCATCCCGGGATTTCTTCCAGAATTCCTTATGAAAGTCTTCCGGTATTCTTCCAGAAATTTATTCCAGGATTTCTTAAGAAATTCCCCCCGAAACTCCTCTAGGATTCCGCAAGGAAACACCATATATGTTATAACTCTCAAAGCCTCTGGAACCTCCGTGAAACATTATGAAAAGTCTCTGAAATGCCCCTAAAAGCCCACATGAAAGACTCTGGAACCCCCCGAAACACCCAGAAACTCCTTAAAACGCCTCTGAAACCTCCCAGAATCGTCCTGTAATCCCTTGAAACGCCCCTAAAACCCCATGAAACCCTAAGAAACCCTAATAAATGCATCTGAACCCACCCGGAAACGTCCTGCAACTGAAACATGCTGAAGAGTGAAGCTCCCTAAAACCCCTTAAGGCTTCCTGTAACTCCTTGAACGCCTTGAAACGCTCCAAAAAGCCTTCCAAAAGCCCACCTGAACCATCCCAACACCCTCTGAAGCCCTATACAATTCTCTGAAATGCATCTGAAACCTCCCTGGGACGTCCCGTAACTCCTTGAAACGCCCCTAAAAGCCCATTTGAAACATCCTGAAACCCCCTGAAATCCACTGAAACCTCCCTGAAACGTCATGTATTCCGTCATTGTATCTCCGTTCTTTATCACCGTGAAACACATTAAAACTCCTCCAAAAGCCTGAAATATCCTAGAACCCCCTGAAACGCATCAAGAGCCTAACCTTTCTGAAACATCATGGAATTTCTTGAAACCCCCTGAAACTAGGACGCATTGATAAGCTACTGAAAGCCCCCTTTAAACATCCTGGAATCCCCTGAAACCCTCTAAAACGCCTCTGAAACATCCCTGAAACGTCCTGTTATCCCTTGAAACGCAATGAAACGTCTCTAGAAGCCTCCATGAAACATCCTGGAACCTTCAGAAGCCTCTGAAACCTGTGATATGATCGAAGGGTGAAAGAATTCAAGATGATCACTTTAAGGACAGACTTGTTAGAATCCCAAAATGGCCGTCACAATGGCCGACTTTGGCACCTCTTCACGAATTCGAGCGCACAAATCTCGTCGTAAACAAAACCAGCGCGCCTGATCTTCTCATTTTAAGCTTATTACAAGTGAGCAAGAACAGAATAATAAAATACACTGTTGTTTGAAACTTGCTTCTTGAGGTTTGTGCGTCTGAAGTTCTGATGCACTGTTGAAGCGGGATTTCAAGACGTTTGTCCTTAAAGGCACGAGAAACGCAGGCCGGGAGGGTAAAGGCAGCGACAGAAATGCATTTCGGATGATTGCAACTATAGAAATTTTGCCTTCTATTTGTTGCTAGTTCACTGACTCTATTAGATATATCTTTATTAACATTGCATTGCCAATTATAATAACTAAGTAATTTATTTGATCTTTGACCAATTTTCAGTTCTCGTGCTTACAATACTTTGGTGTGAATACAACTCTAAACGCAACACTTCATCTACAACTACTTTCAAACATCGAAGTCTACACACTCATTTGAATCGCCCCTCAGAGGTTCCTTCACTTGTTATTGAACACAAATCCAATCTTGTCCACGTTCATCATGCTGTTTCCGGTTTTGATGTTGTGCATCCGTCCGACCGATTCCGACTCCCGCCTCGATTCGGACTTGGACCGCATCGAACTCTTGGCCGACGACGACTCGCTCAGCATGTTGTGCACCGGCTTGGTCGTTATCGAGAGATTGAGCGCAAACTTAAGCTCTGCCTTCAACGCTTCCCATGGGGTAACCTAGAAACAAGACCAATGACATAATTTCGTTTTCACTGTTGTTATGAACGGACAACCTTCTCTTCAACCGCAACCTTCCGCACGTTCCACAGGAACTCCAATATCCCTATGACGAATGCGCAGAAGCATCCAAACGCCAGAACCACGAAGACACCACCGACGTTGTCTATTCCAAGCTCGGCAGCACTATCCCCGGCCGCAGTAGTTGCTTGCTCATCGCAGCGACCTCCACCATACATCTCCTTCCACCATCGGGTCTTCAACTGGTGCAGCTTACCTTCCTCCTGCATCTTGAGCACTGCTCCGGAGATGGCCGTCCGATAGGGAGAGTCTACGGATGGGAATGATCAGGAATCATAAGATCAAGTTCTTCGAATGAACCAGGATACTTACTAACGGGCATGGCGATTCCGTATCCCTTAGAATCCAGCAGTCCCCCGATTTGGGTGAGTTCGCAATACCGCTCCGTAATGTACTCCAACGAGGTGGACTCCATCAGGAAAGCGTACAGTCCTCGTCCCTTCATAACGCGATCGCGCCCCTCGTCGTTGCTTTTCGTAAAGACTGAAGGTCGAGTCGATTCCATGGCGGCCCACATCCTCTGATACGTGGAGAAGTTGGAACTACGGAAGAAACTCAGTGTACTTCCGCCGAGCACGGCGCCGTACTTGATCTTGCTCTGCTTAGCCAGATCTTCAGCACTTTCGATCGAGGCGTCCATGCGCTCCATGGTCAAGAACGCAGCCAGATTGGCAGTGTAGGACGAGAGCATGATCAGCGCAAAGAACCACCACATTCCGGCAACGACTCGGGTAGAGACGGCTTTGGGCAGGATGTCGCAACCTTGACCCATGATGGATCCCATCGTAAGCCATAGGGCGTTCAGCATGTTCCAGATGTTCTCGACCTCTTCGACTTCCTCCTGCTTACAGGGGTGAGGATTTTCCCAATCAGCAGGAGCCATACGGGACAGGACGAAGAGCAATACGGATACGCCAAGATAGGCAGTGGCCATGTAGATCCACACATCCAGGGAAAGGGGAGACAGGAAAGAGAAGAGATCTTTGGGTTGCGGTACGGGCTTGGCGTATAGGATACTAATACCGAGGGTCATGAAAGGCATCGTGAAGTCTACGGCAGTACGGCGTTCGTAGGTGATGGTAAGATCACAGATGGCAAGATCGGCTTTCTGGAAGGTTTTCATGACTTGATTGCTCATAGAAGAAGATTGTCATAAGATTACTTACTCGGTCCAGTAGATATTTCACCAAACCGTCCCATTTCTTCGTTTGCTTGTTATATGATCCGTATTTCCCATCCGGAACGAGTTCCATGCGGTACTGGAAGCCCAGAATCTTGGATATACCGTCGATCAACTCCAGTGAGTAGCCTTCGAAGCGATTGTTACCTTCCAAGAATTCGCCTTCCTTCTTTTCCCTGAAAACATTCTGTTGTGAAAGATGGCTGAGAAATGATGCTCTACCTTACTTCAACATCAGGAACGGGGCTCCCAGCCGGGACGCAACGACAAATGTCTTGTTCTGCAGCGATTCAACGATCTGCAAGTGAACATCCTCTTGGCTACGAGTGTAGTTGATTTTCCCATTGGTCGGATCCCAAACGGCGATCTTCTTGAATCCGTCCTGCTGGCTCAGCTCGATAATATCCAGCTGGAAGTGCGTACGTCGACCGTTGTCATCGAAGATAATCGGTCCAGTGATTCCGTGCTCGGTTTTCTGTAAGGAAGAGTCATTTTACAAGGCGTCATTGAATCTATCTCTTAGAACTTACAACTTTCATGTAGTTAACGATCCTCAGTCCGAACGGCCACTGCCGAAGGTTCTTGCTTCCGCACGACAACCTTGACGGAGTGATCTCCTCCGTAGCGTCCAGTTCTCGGATGGCGGTAGCATACAGCTTCACAGCATCGTGGTACAACGCCGACTCCGTCCGGACGTGCTCCGGAGAAACTCGGAAAACTTTCTTCATTCTGGCTTCACCCTGTTCCCAATCATGGACCGCGTTCTTGATCTCGAAACTCTTCGTGTCCATCAGCCGCAATGTGGTTATGTTCGATCTGGAGTACTTCAGCTCTTCAAAGTCCAAGGTGTGAGCATCCAACGAAGTGATGATATAGCTCTGATACTCCTCAAGCATCTTGACCTCCTTCGCTTGTCGAAGCATCTCCAGGATTTTATTGGGGTGTACCTCCAGAATGATGTGACTCTCTCCAGAGGCTTGAATATCTTTCAGAAGAGGCCTGTAGTCCGGATCATCGTCAATTTGCCGTACCGTAATGGGATTGTCCGCAGGACCATGTATCTGTAGAATATCTTTCAGACGCATAAGACCATCGTCACTGTCGTATATGATCGTGAAGCTCTTCCAACTGTAGTCTACAATCAGATCTCGCAAAGCTCGAGACATGACATCCGCTTCCGGATAGAGATTAATGGTCATAGCCTGCATCTCTGGATCCCAACCTCCGATAGGTTCCGGATCCCAGTGGGTGATAATATGTGGAATCTCTATAGTCTTACAGATCGAACTCACAATACCCGAAGTCAACATCGAGCTTGGACCAAAGACGGCCGTGACACCTTCTGCTGCCAGCTCACAGACCTTCTTCTCCGTTTTATAGCTATCCTCCGGAGAGACGTATCTTATCATTGGTAACAATTCGAAGTGCTTCTCGTGCATGTTAACTCGTTCGATAGCATATTTGAAAGCGATCTCCGCCTCATAGTTGTCCTCGTGGAAGATCGCACCTTAAACACGACACAGAAAACATGACTTTAATTACCATGGAAACCCGAAGTCCGTAGCCGAAGCCGAGACGCCAAGAAAACATGATCGTTCTGCGCATGCTACGATCCGAACATTTTGTTTACAAACAAAACGTTCGGAAATTTTCGCTCGAAACACGTGCATTGTCGGGTTACTTCGTTTATTTCCGTGGATTAGTGGTGCGCGCGCATTTTTCACTGCAAAAAATGGCGACTGGCATTCTGTCGATCATTATCACCTGATAAATGAAATTTCCACGATCAAAGGTCGATTCCACGGAACAAAGCTTATGACTTCCAGTTAAGGATAAGCGTAGATGACAATTTTCAACTATAAATTCTAATCGCACCGCTAGAAGCTTAAAAGGCGTCATTTTCCTTCGCACAATCAAACCACTAATTAATCGTTTTCCAGCCAATTACGTTCGATTTCCATTCCCAATCAAGCGTAAACAATTCACCGAATACTCACCAACGGGTATTTCCCGCTTTCCGTCCGCCAAACAAATCAACAAACCAATCAAAACCAACCGAAATCGAATCATTTCGGACAATTTTCCAATATGGCGTCGTCCGCCAATTAAAGTAGTGCGTTGCACTATTCTTGCACCGACCGACCAATTGTAACTACTATAGTACTTGAGCTAGTGCGTTCTTACATTAGCGAGTACTATCTGTGTCCCGTGTGACGATCACGAACCGACTGCGAAGCGATCGTGAACGCCGAGGAAAAGGTGGCTGTGAAAATGATTTGTGTTGTCACGACGACGACGACGACGACGACGATGACGATGGCAGGCGCCCTACGGCATGGTGTCCTATGTTTTGGCGTGTGCCAACTGCCAGCAGCAACCGGCGGCTACTTTGATGCATGTGATGTGTGAAGAAGATGCGGGAAAATTGTGACCGAGTGACTGAGTTTTCCGCGTGTGGGGGCGCGGCGAGAAGGGATTGGACGCTAGTTGGTTTACATATATTTTCACAGCTGATGAGTTGTTTGGTGGGCGAGTGAAATGGGGCGGCAGAAAACATGAGTTTATTTTTAAAGTCAGAATGTTGGTAAACAACTGGCAGCATCTAGGTACGATTGACTGTGACCAGTTTGTGTAAGTGTTGAATGGGTGCATTCAACGCTGAAGGCAGAATTGGTGAGATATATAGACCATGTGCAGAATGCATCGGGTGAAGGTCGCTGCACATCTTGTAGGTACTGTAAAAAAGCGAGAGTAGAATTTGACCTGGCTCACATATGACCGGTGGAAGGAGTGCTGAATGAAACTCAATTTAATGATAATTTCCGTGGCAGTTAAAGACTTGACCCAATGACATGCTATGTAGATGAAAATTGATAATGGAGCAATAAAAATACATATATTTTCTCATGTCGACAGAACATCTCAACATCGTACGATTCAGTGGAAAGAAACAAGCTTTGGCAAATAATATCAGCACATAGCTTTTCAACGAAACAAGTTGGACTGAGACGTACAACGCTAAATAGTTCAAAATCAAGTGATCGGATCGCAAACGATCCCAGTAACATTTTGATGGCCAATTCGTCTTGTAGAGGTAATGTTAACCGCCTTAAAACCTAACACCTTTTATTTTGGATTTATAAAAGTTCTAAGAATCTCTTGTAGTCTATTTGACTGAAAATGTTTTTTGGGGAAGTGCCTACTTCATTTGTGACCTTGGAAAGATTGAAACATACTTACCTTACCGATCAGGCTAAGGCCGGGGTGGCCTCTGCTATACATAGTATCCGTCTCCATTCCACTCGGTCCATAGCAGTTTGTCTCCAGTTCTGCACTCTGCGAAGGGTCCGCAGATCGTCCTCCACTTGGTCGACCCACCTAGCTCGCTGCGCTCCACGTCTTCTTGTGTCGGTCGGATGACTCTCGAGAACCATTTTAGTCGGGTTGCTTTCCGACATCCTGATGACGTAACTCGTCCACCGTAGCCTCCCTATTTTCGCGGTGTGGACGATGGCTGGTTCTCCCAGCAGCTGATGCAGCTCGTGGTTCATTCGCCTTCTCCAAGTCCCGCCTTCCATCTACTGCACTCCGCCGTAGATGGTACGCAACACCTTCCGTTCGAAAACTCCAAGGGCGCGTTGGTCCTCTGCACGTAGGGTCCAAGTTTCGTGCCGATAGAGGACGACCGGTCTAATCAGCGTTTTGTAGATAGTTAACTTCGTGTTACGGCGAACTTTATTCGATCGTAGAGTTCTGCGGAGTCCAAAGTAAGCACGATTTCCTGCCACAATGCGCCTCTGAATTTCTCTGCTGGTGCCGTTGTCGGCGGTCACCAGTGAGCCCAAGTACACGAATTCTTCAACCGCCTCGATTTCATTACCGTCGATATAAATTCGGGATGGCGGGTGCGGAGATTCCTCCCTGGAGCCCTTTGCCATCATGTACTTTGTCTTCGACACATTAATGACTAATCCGATTCGCCTGGCTTCACTCTTTAGTAGGATGTACGTTTCCGCCATCGTCTCAAATTTGCGAGCAATAATATCAATATTATCAGCGAAACCAAATAGCTGAACGGACTTCGTGAAAATCGTTCCACTCGTGTTTATTCTCGCTCTTCTAATTACACCCTCTAAAGCAATGTTGAACAGCAAGCACGAAAGACCATCACCTTACCGTAACCCTCTGCAAGATTCGAAGGGACTCGAGAGTGTCCCTGATACTCGAACTACGCACATCACTGGATCCATCGTCACCTTGATCAATCGTATCAGTTTATCCGGGGATTCGTATTCGTGCATAATCTGCCATAGCCGTTCTCGAATGATTGTATCATACGCCGATTTGAAATCGATGAACAAGTGCTGTGTGGGCACGTTGCATTCGCGGCATTTTATCAACACCAGGCGGATGGCGAACATCTGGTCCGTTGTAGCGCGTTCACCCATAAATCCAGCCTGATATTGCCCCATGAACTCTCTTGCAAACGGTGATATACGGCGGTATAAAATTTGAGAGAGTATCTTGTAGGCAGCGCTCAGTAGTGTGATCGCGCGGTAGTTTACGCAATCCAACTTGTCGCCCTTTTTGTAGATGTCTAAACTAAATTACTGTCTAAGAAATGATTAGGAAGTCTGGTGAACATAGGAATTATCACTATTAAATATTGGCATCGAAGCTAGAGCAGTAGAAATGGATTTTGCTTTGCTGAAGAGGAAGGCAGCAGACTTCGTTTGAAAAAAAAAACCCGTTCAAGACGAAGTATATGAATGCTGGTAGAGACAGAGCGGTGGAAATGCAGTGGATGTTATTGTTGGAAGTTAGGATAGTGTAGCTCTTTGCGTATCGTACACGCTGCTACGAGACAGCACAACCAATTCAAAAGAGCGCACCTACTTTGCCATGCGCGCGCTGTAGGATTCTTGCCTTTTTGGGGAATGAAGTGGGATTTCAGTGATGTTTCAGTAGGTTTCAGATGCATTTGAAGGAGCTTAAAGGGTGTTTTATGGAGTTTCAAGGATGTTTCAGAAAGCATCAGAGAGGTTTCAGGACCATTTTAGTAGCGTTTTAGAGTGTCAAAGGATTTCAAAGATGTTACAGGGGGTGGGGTCACGGGTTCAAGAAGCGTTAGCGGGTGATGCAATAGTGTTTTTTGAGGAGTAGGTGTTTCAAGAGCTTAGATGACATTTTAATGGGTTTGAGGGACATTTCAGTAATGTTTCAAGGAGTTTCTGGTAGGTTCAGATGAGTTTTTGAGCGTTTCAGGGGAGATGTAGGGCGTTTCAAGAAGTTTTGGAAGCGTTCTACGATGGTTTCAGAAGCGTCTTAATGGGTTTAATGGCATTTCTGGAGTATTCATGACGTTTCAGAAGTTTCTCAAGGGGTTGTAGGGGTCCAGAGAAATTTCAAAGGGTTTCAGGGGCGATTCAAGAGTATTCGTGGGGTTTCAAGAATGATTTAACCCTGAAAGCCCCAGGACAAACTTCTTATTTTAAGCGGTTTTCTCTATGATCAATGGGAAGAGTTGTACTTCATGCAAGGGTAGTTACCAAACTGGAAGTCCATGCTGGAACCCGATTTTGCACCAGAAATAAGTGTTCCCTGGTTCAATGTTTCGGCTATTCGTCTATGAATCTAGCATTTTAAAATAATTCTGAACTCTTTAACAACCTGAAATGGTAGGCCAACGCAAGTACACAATGCTGAGGTTGTTTTCTAGCATGAATTGCATGTGAAACTTGGACCCAGATGTGTACTTCCGGTAGGACTCGGGGCGCACTGCTCCACAAGCTCCATAATCAGTTTGGACCTGAAATGATTATTTTAGAAGTTTAGTGTCTATGAAGAAGGATGGTATCGCAGCTGAACTCATCAAGATGGGCCCAGAAAAGTTGGCCACCTGTTTGCATCGGCTGATAGTCAGGATCTGGGAAACCGAACAGCTACCGGAGGAGTGGAAGGAAGGGGTAATCTGCCCCATTCACAAGAAAGGCGACCATTTGGAATGTGAGAACTTCAGGGCGATCACTATTTTGAATGCTGCCTACAAAGTGCTATCCCAGATCATCTTCCGTCGCCTGTCACCTAAAACAAATGAGTTCGTGGGAAGTTATCAAGCCGGCATCATCGACGGCCGGTCGACAACGGACCAGATCTTTACCGTACGGCAAATCCTCCAGAAATGCCGTGAATACCAGGTCCCAACGCATCACCTGTTCATCGACTTCAAAGCGGCATACGACAGTATCGACCGCGCAGAGCTATGGAGAATCATGGACGAAAACGGCTTTCCTGGGAAGCTGACTAGACTGATTAAAGCAACGATGGACGGTGTGCAAAACTGCGTAAGGGTTTCGGGTGAACTATCCAGTTCATTTGAATCTCGCCGGGGACTGAGACAAGGTGATGGACTCTCATGCCTACTCTTCAACATCGCTCTGGAAGGTGTGATGCGACGAGCCGGGCTCAACAGCCGAGGAACGATTTTCACAAAATCTGGTCAATTTGTGTGCTTTGCGAACGACATGGACATTATTGCAAGAACATTTGGAACGGTGGCAGAGCTGTACACTAGGGCAGTTCAGATTTTAAACATGTAAAAAATTCAGAGCTCCCATATGTTCATTGCAATCTTTGGTGCAAAACTAGAGTCCTGTCAAATTTTCAGCCATTTCGGTGGTGATTTAATATTGGCCCAAAGGCAAAATAGATTTATATGAAAATTACTATGGAGAATTTTCGAGAAAGGTTCTCCGCGCTGTAGAGCATTAACACATGGATGAAGTCATAAGGTCAAAGTCAAATTGAATTCTTCAGACTTCAATGATGAATGTTGCCGAAGACCACAACTCGTTTTGACTCACGAGACAGAAGTTATTAATCAATATTCATCCATACATGCTTGAACAGAAGACCACAGCTCGATCGACACGCTTGAACGCAATCATAGTATGCGTGTTACCTTCTTGCACACCTTGCAGGACATCCTGTATAAAGATGCGCATGTGAGTGAGAATTTGTTCAATAACTTTTTACCCGATTGCCGAAATAAGTTCCGGTCGTCGGCAACATTCATCATTTAGATCTGAAGAATTTAATTCGTCTTTGACCCTATGACTTCATCCATCTGGCAACGCTCTACAGCGCAGAGAAACTTTTTCAAAAATTCGTCATGGTAATTCCCATATAAACCTATTTTGCTTTTGGGCCACCATTAAATCACCACCGAAATGGCTGAAAATTTGACAGGACTCTAGTTTTGCACCAAGGATGGCAATGAACATATGAGAGCTTTGAATTTTTGACATGTTTAAAGTCTGAACTGCCCTACTGTACACCCGCCTGAAACGCGAAGCAGCGAAGGTCGGACTGGTGGTGAATGCCTCAAAAACAAAGTACATGCTGGTAGGCGGAACCGAAAATGACCGGATCCGTCTGGGTAGTAATGTTACGATAGACGGGGATACTTTCGAGGTGGTGGAGGAATTCGTCTACCTCGGATCCTTACTGACGGCTGACAACAACGTGAGCCGTGAAATTCGGAGGCGCATCATCAGCGGAAGTCGGGCCTACTACGGGCTCCAGAAGAAACTGCGGTCGAAAAAGATTCACCCACGCACCAAATGCACCATGTACAAAACGCTAATAAGACCGGTAATCCTCTACGGGCACGAGACATGGACCATGCTCGAGGAGGACCTGCAAGCACTCGGAGTTTTCGAGCGACGCGTGCTAAGGACGATCTTCGGCGGTGTGCAGGAGAACGGTGTGTGGCGGAGAAGGATGAACCACGAGCTCGCTGCACTTTACGGCGAACCCAGCATCCAGAAGGTGGACAAAGCCGGAAGGATACGGTGGGCAGGGCATGTTGCAAGAATGCTGGACAACAACCCTTCAAAGCTGATGTTTGCAACTGATCCGGTTGGTACAAGAAGGCGAGGAGCGCAGAGAGCACGATGGGCGGACCAGGTGGAACGTGACTTGACGAGCATTGGGCGCGACCGAGGATGGAGAGCGGCAGCCACGAACCGTGTATTATAGAGAAATATTGTTGATTCAGTTTTATCTTGAATTTGATGTAATACTAAATAAATGAAATGAATGTCTATGAAGAATTTGTACGGTATACCAGAGTCCTTCTTTTAAAAGTATCACTCATGTGATAATCCGTCTAGAATTCAAACACGGGTCATAGTTTGAGCCAACGAATAACTTCAAGACCATTGCATACTTTTAGGCGTTTATCGGTTGCTGTCCCAATGTACAAAACTGACTCCGTTTTGTAAAAACACGTTTCGGTAAGAAATTAAAGGCCAGGCTTGGATTCCAATTTAACAGATCTACCGAGAATAAACAACTATTTATTGAAAATGTAGCCAATAGGCAGCTGTAGAACATATCGCCACAGCATTGTACCTGGGAACACTTATTTCCGGTGCAAAATCAGGTTCAACTTCCGGTTTGACAACTACCCTTGCAAGAAGTACAACTCTTACCATCGATCATAGTGAAAACTAGTTATTTTTATATTTTATAGTTCCTGAGTATCAGCCGATTAAAAATAGAATGTTTATCGTGGAGTTTTAAGGGTTAATAGCGTATTAGGGGTTTTAGAGCGTTTCAAGGTATTCGAGGAGTTTCAGAGATGTTACTGGTCGTTTCAAGAGCTTTCATGGTACTCCTAATTATGCCAGAGGATTTCAGGGGAATTGAAAGGCGTGGCGTTCTAAGTCGTTTCTAGGGATTCCCATGCGATTTTGGAGGATTAAATGGCGTTTCAAGAGCTTACAGGGGTATTTCAAGGAGGGTTCCATGACAGCTTGAGGAACACCAGTGTTATTTGAAGAAATTTGGTGGGGTTTCAGAACCGTTCAAGTAGTTTTCAGTTGATTTACTGGAGCGTATCAATGAATTTCAGGAGGTTTCAGGGAAGTTTCATGGGTGTTCAGGAATGTCTTATTGGGATTCACGGGGATCCCAGGGAAGATCCACGGATCGTTGCAAAATATTTTATGCAGTTTCTGGAGCATCTCTGGTGGTTCTAGAAGGTTTGTTAGAGCGTATCAGGAAGTTTCAGCACCGTTTCAGGGTGTGGTAAAAACATTATTTTTTTTTTCTAAATTTTCTAAAGGAAACACAAGTTTACAAAATAAAACGAAAGTCGTGAACTTCTGTCAACGACCAAAATTTTTGAAGTATAATTAAGCACTGATTTCGAAACCGTGCTTCAAAAAATTTTAAGTAGAGCAGTTTTTGAGTTTTAGCTCAATATTGAGTTTTACAACTTTTAAAAATATGAAATTTACCAAAATTCAAATATCTTGCGTTTTGTTCAACAAATTTCAAATCTTTTTCCATAAATTGAAACCTGAATACAATACCATTCGATCATCTGAATGCAGGTTTTGCGTCAGATTGATGAAATTCAAGATATTGGCGAGCTTCAGGGGCGATCTCCTTAAATTTTAGCCAAATTTCCAAAAATATATGTAGAAATGTATTTTTTTCAATAAGAAAAAAACAGTCTAAAAATTCTTTCTCAACGTTTATTTGAAATATCATATGTAGGCGAGTTACAGTAAAAAATTCAGCTCAATCGGAGCATTGATTACGGAGAATGAGATGTGTGAAGTGAGCGACGTTGCTTAAAAATTGAACAAAAATCGATTTCAAATCATCAAGCTTGTATGGAAAGTCGAAAAAGTTTCCGCTCTACTGTAATTTTTTTCCTTCGCGTTTTCGAACTCAGGGCATGATTCTACACCAAAAATAATCATCAGCTTACCGAGTTCAAAAATGCTGTAAACTAGTGAAATTGGGACATTTAATGACAAAATGCTAGCCAAATATTTTACAGAAATTGCAAATGGTTTTCTGATGCAAACACTGATTGATTTAACAATTAAAATTTATGGAGCATTTGATGGTGGACTTCTCTATCTTTATTGCAGAAATAAGGTGAAATTTTATTTTTTTTAAATATGTTCCTCCAGGAATACCGGTGATGTTTCCTCGAGGAATTCCAATTGGGGAACTCCTTAAAGAATTACATTCATGAATTCCTCCAGTAGTTCCATTTGAGGATTCTTATATGAATTCCGTTTTAAGAAGTCCTCCAGAATTCCATCTGAGAATTCCTCAAGATCTTACATATGAAAACTCTTCGAAGAATTCCATCCGATGACTCCTCCAAAAAATCTATCTCGGGATTCCCCCAGAATCTTCGCAAGAAGCACAGAAATTCCCGGAGTTCAATCCGAATATTCCTCTTGGAATTCCATCCGGGAGCTCCTCCAGGAATTATTTTTATGAACTCCTTAAAAATTCTAGGAAAGAATCTCAAGAAGATTCTTGAAAGAATCTCCTAGAACCTAGATTATTCTTGAAAGGAACTCCTGTGGATCTCAGGATGGAACGCCTGGTGAATTTATGGAAAGATACTTGACAGATTTCCAGCAGGAACTACTGAGGATATCTCGGAAGGAACTCCTGGAAGATTCCCAGAAGGAACTCCTGGAGGATTTTAGGAAGGTTCTCCAGAAAGATTATCGGGAGAAGCTCCTGGAGGATTCCCGGTAGGAAGGGATTCCTGTAAGATTTCCGGAAGGAATTCCTGCAGATTTCTCCTGAAGGATCCCTGGAAGAAACTCCTGGAAGATTCCCGAAAGATATTACTGGAGAATTCTCGGAAGGTTCTCCTGAAGGATTCCCTGTTGGATTCTAGGAAGGTTCTCCTGGCAGATTTTCGGAAGGAACTCCTGAAGGATTCCCGGAAATATGGATCCTGTAAATCTGCGGACATATCGCATAAGAATCATGACAGCATCGGTTTTAATTGTATTACTGATGTATAAAAGTTACTATGATTTATTTTTAGGCTAATGCTAGTTTATTTTTAGGTTAATGGTAGTTACGGTGACTTCTACACAACCAAAATTAGCGATTCCGATGCTCTTATATTACATGTATGTTCCTTGTATCGGAAGGAACTCCTGGATGATTCTTGGAAGGGAACCCTTTCAACTCCCGGAAGGAACTCCTTGTGGATTGGCTGAGAACTATTAACTCTTCAGCACACGCATCGGTTTAATCCTGAAACTGCACCGCACTCGCATACGTCGTATGTGAGGTTTTTTGGTGGTGTTGTTTCGAATGGTTAAGCGTTTTTCGGAAGGGAATTTCAGCTGTTTCTTCTGGAAATCTTCCAGGAGCTCCTTTAGGGAATCCTTCATAAGTTCCTAACTGAAACCCTTCAGTTTTTTCTGATAATCCTCCAGGACTTCCTTCTCGTCTGGAGCTTTAGGTGGAAATCAAGCAGGAGTTCTTTCCGGAAATCGTTCCAGAAATCCTTCGTGATCTTCTTTTAGGAATCCTCCTGAAGTTCCTTTTGGGAATCCTACACGAGTTCTATTTTGGAATTATAAAAAAGCTCTCTCAGAAAGTCCTCCTGATAGAACGCTAGTTGAGAATCGATCATTTTCCGCGAGGAAAAGTGACAGCTACATTACCGGTGTTACATTTTTCTTGCCATCTGCGAACTGCTCAAGTAATTTTTAATCGGAATCTGTACTCGGAAAATAATTATCCTATCTTTTTTTGTACTGTTACGTACGAAGTGGGAACTAGGCTCAGTGTACCAGTTGTGGCTATAGTACCTCAAATTAGCCATAGTCGATTTTTAACCTTTAATGATGCAAATCAACAAGAAAAAATTTGTGAATAACAGCTCACGTTCACAAAAGATGATTGCAATCATTTAAACTTCACAATTTGCTCAAATTACGATAGAAATAAATCATTTTCCTTAATTTTTCGGCTTTCTTGCACCCTATTTCGCCATAGTGTACCAGTTATGGCTTATCCCATAAGGAATGCCTGTAAATAGTACGAAGTGGAACCCAAATTAACAAATGTGTCCATAACTGGTACAGGGTTCCTATCATTGGCACAGGCCGTAATAAATACTAAAAGTAATTTTGGACCCGCTTTAATATTTTTCCTGTAAAGTATGAAAACTAATCAATCATTTGACGTATCGATGACATTCGACGGTCTCCTTCTTATTTTTGTAGAAATAATTCTTCTTATGTAGTGCGATAACTGGTACAGTCACCCTAGTCTTAAAAAGGAACTCTGTATTTGAGATTTTTGGGAAAGTGAATCATAAATTATATTACACTGGAACCTCTTTTTATGCTGGGAGAAAAAGTAAAACGGACATAAGAGAAGGAAATTTGTGCCTGGATGCACAATGAGGGAATCTAGTTTTCGTGAACAGGTATTGCTCCTACGCATTTGAGATGGGACCAAGGAGATTTCCAGGAAGTTCCCAGAAAACCCAACGAAAGGGGATTCCAAGGGTCTTCAGGGGCATTTCAGGGCGTATTAGGGGATTCAGAAGCATTTTAAGGGCGTTCCGTCAGGCTTCATTGGAATTTTAATGGGATTACGACGTTCCAAGGCATTTCAGAGAGTTCCAAGGGATTGAAGTTTTTTTTTATATTGATTATGATGATTTGAAGGGCATTTCAATGGGATTACGGAGCTTTCAGAGGCGTTTTGAGACATTTCAAATAGGGTCTTATCAGGGAAATTTCAGAGGCATTTCAAATTGATTACGGAGCTATCAAAGGAATTTCAATGAGATTATGGAGAATTTAGGGGCATTTCAAGGTGTTTTCGGGGCGTTTCAAGGGGTTTCATTATGAGCTCTCTAAAAATCATCTGAAGTTTCCTGAAACGCCTCCGAAGTCTCCCTTAAACCCCCAACGATACCATGTAATTCACTTGAGACCCTCCGAAAGCACCGAAAACGCCTCTCAAACCCGCCAAAAGCCATCAGAAGCTTGCTGAAAAGCCTTTAAAATCCACTAAAATCTCCTCGGACTCCATGTAACAGACTCTACGAAACACTCGAAAACGATTGCTTAACGCCTTTGAAACTCGCTGTACATAAGTCCTATGAGAGTTCCTGAAATGCCTCCGAAATCCCTCTCGGACACCATGTAACATACCTGAGACCCTAAGAAACTCCAGAAAATGCCTGCATTATGCCACTAAAACTAGTCAAAAATCCTCTTAAACTTCCTGAAATGCCCCTAGAATCAATGTCTCCGACTTGTCCTCCAGATATTCCCTTAAAATGCCTTTGGGTCCGCTGAAATACCTCTAAGACCTTCTAAAACGCCCCTGAGACCCTCCGAATCTCCCCAGAGATCCCAAAATGCTTCTGAGACCTCGAGGTAGCCCCTGAAACGCCCTGAATCCCTTAAAACCCTACGAGATCCCTGGAACCTCGTGAGTCCTTCTTAAACGATTCTAAGACCTCCTGGAACACGATACTACCTCCTGCAATGCCTCTGAAACGCGCCTGAGTCCCGCTAGAAACCCTCTGGAACTTTCTGAGGCATCCTTGAATTCCCTTGAGACCCGCTAGAACCCCCTGAGGAGCCGGAAATCCTCTTAAACGCTCCTGGTACCCTCTAAAACATTGCTGCAATCTCTTGGTACCCCGCTAAACCCCTTTTTGGCTTCCTTTTGCTCGTCCCTATAAGCGCCCCCTGGCCGCCATTGCCGTAGTTACCGTCATTATTTTAGAACATTCTTCATTTTCGGAAAACAATCCATGTTGACTCGCAGCAAGACTAGCACTAATGAAGCATTGATAGAAGTGTAATTTTGAATGTATATCTGCAATTATTTTCTCTAAATATGTAGGTGCAAGTCGACAACGACGCTGCGGCGCTTTGAAAAGAAACTGAGCAAGGTGTTTCTGACAAGCAACCATGCGTCTCCACTCTCCATGTGGCGTTGAGCTCACATTCAAACTATGCTTCAGTCGTTGTTAAGAGCTTTGCGTTAAGAAAGCTTTATAGCAGTAAAGCTCGCAGTAAAAACAGCAGTGTGAACCCAAGTGTGAACCAGACATTATAGATTTACTTCAGAATATGACATTCCACTGCCAAATCTGCTCTCACCCATACGAAGACAACGCTGCCACCCCAAACATAATCCCCGTCAGAGTGTGTTTGTAAATATTCACTCACACAGCCCCACCGGATGTAGATAAACAATTCTTATCAGCAGCGAGGATATTGCCAATGTTGTCCTATCCTCACAGAGGCATCTGACAGCCACATGGCCAGGACTCTCTCCGCGCATGCGATTCAACCATGCACCTCTAGCTCCAATGCCCCAACCCCCAGCTGGAAGCTGCGAGCCCCAGCGCTTCCCCCAGGAACAGAACGTAAACAGAGAGCATTTCCTGTCCATCCGCGGGTGGTCTGCTGCAATGGTATTGGTGGCTTCAGCAGACTCTCCGTTGAGGAATCTTTCACCAACAAGGACCACTCGCAGCATCCTCCCGTTCAGTTCGAGACGGACGCTCGCGGTGAGAGATTCTTCTGCGCTTTCGCTGACGGCTGCTGTTGGTCGTTGGGCTGTTGTTGGCCTTCCGCCTTTTGGTGTTCGGTTTTCTGGGCAGTTTTCCCCGTGTGTAACTTTTCCTGGCTTGTGTCGGATTCCAAGCGCCATTTTTCCGGGTTTTAAGGAGGATTTCTTCAAAATAGGGATTGGGGTTTCGGGGTTCGCGTCCGTGTTCTAACCGTGGTGTGGTGGAGTGCGTTGTGTGTCGTGTCTAGTGTTGGTGCCCCAGTGCCCGAGGGCCCTTGTGACACGGATGCTGGGCGCAGAAAAAGTGGTGCAAAACGACGGCAAGGGGGGGAAGGAAAAGTGTCAAAAAGTGGGTGAATTTTTCACGTTCTGACGTTTGTTGGCCTGCAGGAAGAGCCAGGAATAATCGGAATTCTGCCTTGCGGGGATAATCCGGCAGCTCGGTAGGTCGGTGTCGTCTTCGTCGCGGGTGTTTCGCTCGGTCGTTCGCGTAGCCGTCACCGTCGTCGTGGATGCTTTGGCCGGAAGTGAAATTTGACGGAAGGTAGCTGTGGCATCTATCGCTGGATGCTGGGAAAAGCTGGGATGGAAGATGCTTTTTGCTTGTGATAACTGATGTTGTGGTCCGTCGTTAAGTGTAGCGTAGTTAAAGTGAATTAATACGGGTAACAAAGTGTTCATCAATAGCTGGATGATTGCCGTATTGAAAATCAGTGTCGTAGCTTCAACTAGTCCGGAAGCGGAGAGTAGTGAATAGTGTGTCTCTCCCTAGAAGTGTGAATGTCCTCCTAAGCAACAAAACTTCGATTCATCATGAAGCATTTGACATCGTTTGTGGCATTTGCCGCATGGATTCTGCTGGTGGCTGAAGCCCTTCCGGACATCATCCGAATCGGTAAGTCTCGAGAAACGGAAACGTCACACAAAACGAGAATGATTCACCGCACACGGAGTTGGACTCTGTTCTGTAGTTTGATATCCTTGTCTCGTCTCATCTCGTCCCGTTTGTGTCTGCCAGAGGGGCGCTACTAACACAGTCACGTACACTCTGGGGTTCTTTTTTTGGCGAATGGAAAGAAGCTGTGTGAGCAAAGCACGGACAATGCAAAACATGATTCCAGCGATATTTTCTCGTGTAGTGATACAAAGTACCCGACTATGCTTGTGTCAACCGTAAACATAGAGGAACACGAGATCTGAACAACTGTTTTGCAACACATGAGTGATAGTGTTTCGTGTACTTGTCCCTTTATATTCCCGATAGGGAAGAATCATAAAAGAAGATCAAATTTTATCATGTGGGTCATCAGATTTGCCTGTTGGTGGAAATGATAAATGGCTCTAATTACATTATTAATACTAGAGAGCGGTCGAAGTGTAGTACATGAGGAATTAGTTATTGTTTTGTTAACTTTTGACATTATCACTAACTTGTTTTTGTTTTAGTTAACAACTTATATTTTTTTATGGACGGTTATCAAGGATTTAGCTAAGAATTCTCAGATGTGTTGGTTGAGACATCGATCGGGGAGTTACTCAACGAATTGTGGGCAGCATACCAAGACGTATTAGGATTTGCGGTTTCGTGAAGCTTTGAAGCCAGAGGGGTCATACATGACCCCAACATAGAAACGGCTGTATAATTTCACCCATTCCATAAAACAGAATACTATTTTCGTCAAAGTTAATGAAAATGGGAATATTTGTTTTTGAGACTTTATTGACAATCTACAACATCCTGAACACCATGAAATTTGTAAAACCGAAATAATTGACATTGTTCTAAAAGCTGAACTTGGATGTGGATTACGTTTAAATGTATTCAATTAGCCTTCGTCAAGAATATCAAAAGGTGTTGGGGTGTTTAGGTGTTCCAAACTGTTCTATAATGAAGACCTTCTAATATACAAGAAACAATTTACGTGTTTTCGCCATTACTAATAGTATTGCATAACCTGCTGTGATCCGCGTCGCTCTTGAAATCTCAAATGTAATTTAAATACACTATAGGGATATTCCAGGTCAGCCAAACTACCTTGGATTTCAGGACTTCAGGTCTACACTCGTAACAACAGCCATATCTGCTATACTGAGCCATTTCAAGATAGTTTTGAGATAATCCAGATCAACAACACTACTCCGGAGACCATAGCTTCAGGTCTACACTTGTGATAATTGCTTTTGCCACTACGTTGAATAGTGTTACATAATCCACTGTACTTACCTAAGAGTGTAAGAGTAACAATAAGCGTTGTTATATATTTTTGGGATATTATGAGCTTTCTTACTGTTATGAAGCTTAGTTGATAAAACAACTACTGTAATTTTCAAAAGACTTACTGGACGTCATAGATTACAAATTGTAGCTTTTAATGTAAGAAGTTACCGTTACACCCGTAGACTTTAGGGGCTGTTCATAAACCACGTAGACCAAATTTTGGCCATCTCAGACCCACCCCCCCCCCCCCCTCGTAGACTTTCGTCCATACAAAAATTTTGAAATTTGTATGGAGCGTATACTTTGGCCAGACCCTCCCCCTCCCCCCCAAAAAGTCTACGTGGTTTATGAATGGTCCCTTAGGATCTAATCTCACGAACAGTTTGCACGACCTAGGATATCCAGAAAAAATATTCTGCATCATATTCTAACCTTTATATGATGTTGGGCGTCAAATGTACATGAAAATGTAAAAAACGCTAAAATAATGCTTGGTAAAATTTCGACTTCAAAGGGTTTTACAGATGCTTAAGTGTTTCTCTACACATTTTTCCAGGATTTCCTTAAAAAGACTATAACGATTTCCTCCGGTTACTCTTTTAGAAAATTCATGAATTTTGATAAGAGATTTTTCCAAGTATTTCTCAGGGAATTTTTTCAGATATTCTTTCATGGATTTTACAAAAGTACTTCATGAAATTACTAATACTAGATACATTTTCCAAGGGTTCCCTGAAGGAATATCCTAGTTATTCCTGAAGATACTTCTGCAATATGGATTCCAAATTTGTTTTTTTTTTTGAATATTTCCCGAAGAGATTGCTGAACAAAATTTCTCCGAAGCAATTTCTCAGGCAAACTTTAGAGAAGTTTCTGCAGGAATCTCTAGGGAATACCTGGAGGAACTCCTTGAGATGGCTCTGAAGAAATTCCCAGATACATTTTATGAAAGTCTGATGTAATCTTTGCAGGAGGTTCTGCTGGAACCCCTGGGGAATACCTGAAGGAACACCTTGACACACCTCTAGAGGAATTCCTTGAAGAATTTTATAAGATTTTTTTTGAAGAATTCAGGGAAAAATTTTTGGAGGAGTTCCTGAAAAAAAATCCATGAGGAGATTTCTAAAGGACACTCTTGTGGAATTTCTGAAATAAACTAGGAAAAAATTCTCAAGAAATCCTTGAAATGATTTCTTCGGAAATCTGAGCAGAAACTGCAGACAAAGGTAATGAAGGAGCTCGTGAATAAACCCCTAAATAAATTTGTGAAGAGATTTTCGGAGGATGTCCTGAAGCAAACCTGGAAAAACTGCTGAAGGTACTTCCGGAAAAGTTTTTAAAAGATTTTTTTTGAAAAAAAATCTGATGGTATAAGTGAGCAAAAATGAAAAAAAAAAAATGTCATGATAGGCATCTTTCATCAGAAAAAGTATTGATTTTGACAAAAAGGTGATAAAAACTTCTTGGCAAGCGATCAAAGGTACTGTGCAAAACTTTACGTAAGGACTCAAGCGCATAGCTCAAGATGACGGATATAATAAGACAAATCAATAATGTCTTGATGTTGATTTACAATAAATTAATGCTTTTTTACGATGAATTGCTTTTGGTCTGCGAATAACCAAGTGTCTAAACTGACTTGGTCCCCTACTCACGTTTTCAAGAGCAACAATCTTGAAAGTTTGCAAACAAATGCTCTCGATTTGGAAAAGCTGCCTCTTTTTACTAATGCTGTACCATAATCCGGGGTCAAATTGATCACTTTGGAACAACTTTTGCGAATAACATCAGTGACAATTCAAATATTGCCAAAAGAATTTCTGTAAAACCAGTACCCAGTGGATCTCTATGGAACCATGTGACAGAATTTTGTTCCACAAATTTAAACTTTCAGTTAAAAATCTCCAAAAATCAAAAATTTGGAAATACCACTTTGGGGCGAAATTGAACAGTATACAATTAAGCATCGGTTGGAAAGGAAAACATCCTTCTCAGTTTAATTTTGCTCTTCTTAAACCGAATAACGCGTTTGAAATCTTACAACTAGTGAAATTAATACTTTAAATGCAAAATTAAATTTCGTAATTCTCCCGTAGGCAATTTCATTTGAAGTAAGTGATTTCTATCACAATAAGAGTGTAGAATTAGCAACTAGTTAAAATACACAAAAATAAAAACCAAAAAAATATCACAATAAATGATTTTTTCATCATAAAATGAACTTTTTTTTTTAACTATTTAATGTTCTGATTAGCTACATAACTTTCCAACCAATGCTCCACAAAAATGTTAAAACAGAGAATTTACGGGAAGTCCTATTAGCAATCGATTGCTTAGTAGCGATGAGTTCAGCTAAATGAGAAATACATTGCAAATTCCTAAAACAATAAGGCTAAACTAACTTTTTATCTAAATCAATAAAAGTCTACATTTATCTCTAGACATCTACGATCCAGATGACGTAAAAAGTTTAAGATCATTACGACGCTTAAGAGTTCCTAGTATAGAATTACAATGTAGTACCCGAATGATCAATTTCACCCCGCTGATCAATTTGACCCCGGTTTACGGTACTATCTGTAAAGTTTATGTAAAGTTTAGATTTGCAGGCCCCTTGGCAGCAACCGTGTTTAGTAATAACTCCGTCAGTGCCCCAAATGGCGATATCCCTGGAAAGAACTCGCCAAGGCCCTGCATCATGTATTGATCGGTTTGAATGAGATTATTTGTTGAACTCGCGTTTCCTAAGCTCGGGTTTTGGATTCCCCAAATTTCTCCAGTCTCAATCATTCGCATACATTCATTGAAACCTGTGACGAACTGGAGTTGCCCAAAAACTAGGAAGGGATGCACAGCTTTCACTATATACTGGGCTGGTGCTAAGACCTGGCAGACCCCAAGAAATCGACTCTATTCCAATCATTACCAAGTTCTTGTCCATGCCGTGCCGTGAGTTCGTGATTCGGACTGTCTCGGATGAGCTTCGATCAGACCGGAATGGAATCGATGCTTAGGGCCCTTTCATCAGTCACTATGGTTTTGACAAGGGTTCTAACCAGGGCAACCGATTTTAAAGTAAAGTGTAGTAATTCCGATAGCTGTTTTTTTTTGTTCAAGCGTACTGTTGCTTGATTGGTCTTTACTGGAAAAGTGTAAGAGAATTGGCCGTTGGATGATTCCCCAGTACACAGTTTGAAAAAAAAAAAACTGTAAAATTATGACGAATCGAATGTAAGTAACATGGAGCGGACCTGGTGTAATGGTTAGAACACTTGACTATCACGCCGAGGACCTGGGATCGAATCCCACTCCCGACAGACTCACAAAATGTGGGTTCTTCCTTCGAAAGGGAAGTAAAGCGTGGGTCCCGAGATGAACTAGCCTAGGGCTAAAAATCTCGTTAATACAGATAAAAAAATGTAAGTAACAAAAGGACTCGGAAGAAGGTTCTACGCCATGCTGAACTTCTAGATTCTTCTTTTGGGCCTTTACCGCTGTCGATGAAGGTGGGCATCGTTTGTTAGTACTGTGGCTGACGTACAGATGGCGCACAACTTCTCTTTTTCGTGTAATGATATAAACGAACACATGGTAATCAGGTAAAAGACTCTGTCGCATGCTACCATGTAGCAGGGAACAAGATCTTTGACGAGATAATGTAGTGTTGAACAGGACACTATTCAGAACTATACTTGATGTGGATTGATAACTGATATGGACTGCAGAAGTACAGTCAACGTGTAACGATCCGAAAGGTTTCTTAACGGCTGCAACTTAAGTGCCACTTCCGTAAGGGAAGGTTGCAGACGCACGGTTGAATCCGGCCAGAGACTCTTGGTTACATTCTTGGCTCAAACGCGTTAGAAACAATCAGCTTTTAAATACCTCCGGGAGAACTCGGAAACCAATTACATTAAAACCACTATTTTTGGAGACCGAACCTTATCCAAGTTTTAGAAAAAATATTCATATAAACTAGGACGAATTCCCGGACCACTTGAGAAAAGAAAACTTTTGCCTTCAGAACGTAAACTCGAATTTTGGATTGAGACTAACAAGGCATCTTATTCAATTCAGGCATACTCCTATCTACCTAAGTCCCGGGACGAGCAAACTTCTTTTTGTGCCTAGATTCAACTGCGTTACTTAAAGCTATCTGACACTTGGGGCCCGCAAGGGCGGTGCGAGGAGGGGTGATATCACTAGACGGTGGTGCTGGTGTTCGGTGGTCGCTTTGTATTCCAGGTTGCCACTTGGTTCGGCGAAGGTCAAGCTACACGGTAAAAATTCTGCACGCTCGATGTAAGGGAAAACACCCTTAACTATTCAAAATACCAATCCACATGATCAGAAATACTTTTCCTTTGAAATCGCAATGCTGTTAGTTTTGATTTGAGAAACAAAACAAACCCACCGAAGAAATCAACTGAAAATCACTTCGATTTGCACTACTGTACAAAGCAGAACGATCGAAAGTGAAAAGTTGTTGATTTGGTAATTACTGTTTCAAGCATGAAAATAAAAATAGATGACAGGTTGTAGAAAGTGTTTCGCTTCGATTCATGTCTCTCTAACAGGTGTTAAGCAGAGTATGGTGGTAACACAGATGATAGTGAATCTGAAGGTCTTGGTATCAAATCTGGGTGCGGTGAACACTTTTTTCTAAATTCTTGTTTTGAAATCAAAACATTGTCAACAACGAATTGAAGTGAACTTTCATTAATATTGAAGAGGCCCTGGATGTTCTTTCTCGAATGATATTTAATTGGTAACAAACTGATTAAACAGTAGTGCGAATTCAAATGCCAATCAATTCATATCACAGTGCAGATTTCTTACCGTGTACGGTGTCCGAAGCCGAACGATATCCATTTGTAACATGACGCGGGAGCACGATGTTCGACTTCTAGATCCCCGCAAGTAGTCCGCCGAAACTCGGCTCGTGAAGGTCACGCTAATGGATCCGAAGCTGAATGGCGTCGACTTCTAGCGTTACAGGCACGATACGATGCTCGGTATCAAACGGGATCGGCGCCCAGACACCGCGTGGTTCTCATTTGTTAACACACAAATGTGGTTCGGTATGGTTCTCACAGGGCAGGTGACGATGGGCGGTCAAGGTTCTCAGCTCGTAAGTCGAAGGACGGCAGATTTCGACGGGCTGGCCGTCGGAGGGGATCTCTTTCAGAGCGAGATCGGGGGGTGGTGTTCCAGATCAAACGGTTTGTTGCACGTTTTTTCTCCACCCACGTGGATACAGTGGTTCGCCTACTTGTGTTGGTTGTAGAACCAAAAAAAAACCCACATTACACGGGTTTTACCTGGTTGACGTTAAAGATCAGATATTTGGACTCGCTCACATATGAGCCAGTCCAGCCAGCAGCGGTCGATGATAAGGACACTCTAGAATTAATTAATTCGCATCAAACGCTGATTCCCAAATCCACGTGTTTGAGTAATTATTATCCCACGCTTTGCCTTCATAGTGGGAAATACCGGAGGAAACTCCTAGTTTTTCTGGGCTTCGCACTAAGGCACTTTTTCTTGCGTGATTATCTTCCCTAGCACTATTCTTAAAAAAAACCCTAGTCACTAACTTTAGGACCTCTAGCTATTTCTATAGCACTTCTGTTGGCTTTTTTCCACTCTAGCAACGACCTGTTGGATTTTTTAGTCGAAACTCAAGTGGGGAAGAGATCGCTTTTCGATCTTATCGATCGCGTAATCTGATTTGGTGGACAATCGTTTAATCTCCTTCTAGGCAGAATTAGCTATCTCCCATACTCCAACGCGATGTAGGAGGCTGGGAGGAATTTTTCTCCTCATCCTGAAAGAGTAAAGAGAGAGTTTCGTAGAGCGGAGCCGTATCTAATCTCAGAACTCGTGAGTGCTACAGTTTTCGCCATTACAGATAGGTAGCGCTTTTTTTAATGTTGGCAGTTTAAAATTATATGGAATAGGGTTTACGGGACAGGAATATCGTTACAAACGTTGACTGTTCGGCTCTACCCCATTTGGCATAATCAGGGTTGTGCAGTTTCAGGATGGTCAATGTCGAATGACACTCGCTCTAACCATCACTTCATACGACAAACGCAGTCCATCAAAATATAATCGATTCACGCAAAAGCCACTCAAGCCAACCCTCGTTCAATTCAGAGTCAACCACATCCAACAGCAGCGATCGTCTCTTGTTTTCGAACCACACGATGAAACACCGAAGCGAGTTTATGTTCTACGCTTTGCATTCTATTTATAGGGCGTGCTATGTTTGTGTTTGCTGCGCCATGCAATACTACTTAACAAATTGACCCTCATCCTGGCATTTTCAGACGAGAGTCACCCAGCAGTGAGTGACATAGCTCTGCGTCGGAACGACGGTTAAGAAGCGTTCGGCTACTCAAGAGATTTGCAGAGAAAGAGCGTGGCGGCGGCAGCCACCGTATCAATGCGTTCGTCTCGAATGTGTTCGATAGCAACATAGAGACGGTCGGCTTTAGCGTTGATGGAGGAAGAAGGGCAATGTTGATGTTGCGGCTTTTTTGTGTTATGATGGTGATAATGCACAAGGCTGGGCATAATGCCATTTGGCATAATGCCGTTTGGTATATTACAGAGAACAGCCTTCTTGGTAAGAAAGTGCACAATCCTTGTTATGCCAAATGGCATTATGCCAAACGACATTGTGCCGAATGGCATTATGCCATCTATATGGGGTAGAGTCGTCAAAGATAACTGCAGATCACAATGCCTAAAAAATCTGTTAACTAAATAGTCAACCAATTGTTTCCATTTGTCCTACCAATGTCCTTGCGTGTGGATGCACTGGGACTCAAAAATATTTTTGCAGATTAATCAGATGAAGTTTAAAAAAAAAAAACAAGGCAATAACCCCGCGTATTGCTCCGTAATTTTACCACATACTGAGCCGGTCCGAACAGTTTGAACGTTGTGATCATGTTGTTTGGTGGAACAACGGTTCGGCTCTTTCACATCTTGGCCCACGAAAACCGGCTAAGGCTATGTAAAGAATGTCATCTTCATTACACGTAGACAAACAGATTAGAATAAATAAAAAGAAAATCGGGTTAAGTACGGTTCCTTTGAATTCCACTAAGAATTTGCATCCTTTGACAGATACGTATTTCGACCAGTGCTGAAAAATTCATTTCATCATATCTAAATTCAACCACCTACAGCTCATTTTAGAAGCTGAACCTGAGAATATGGTATATGAAAAACTTAAGTGGCTAGGCCAATTCTGTAAGAAAGTCACGGAAAAATAGCAATTTTTCGAATATTTAAGGTAAATGTCACGGACTAACTTCGAAAAATGCCAAATGATATTCACCGTGAATATCATTGGCATTTTCCGAAGGTAGTCCGTGACATTTACCTTAAATATTGGAAAAATATCAATTTTTCCGTGACTTTCTTGCAGAACTGATCTAGCTGCACAAGTTTTTCATATACCATATTCTCAGGTTCAGCTTCTAAAATGAGCTGTAGGTGATTGAATTTAGATATGACGAAATGAGTTTTTTAACACTTTTTCGAAATTTTCGACCTCAACTGTAAGGTCGTCTTCAGTGTCTTGTACTTGACTCGACTGACAAGACACTGAAGACGACCTTGCAGTTGAGGTCGAAATACGTATCTGTCAAAGGATGCAAATTCTTAGTGGAATTCAAAGGAACCGTACTTAACCCTATTTTCTTTTTATTTACAGAAATTCCCCTAACAAGCCCAGGTTAATCATCATCAGATTAGAATAATATCAGAATACCGTCTTCCCCCGTTCGTTGGTTTGACTGCATCCAATCTGGAAACTTTTTAATTTGCCCCCCCGCAAATCTACCCATCGTTTACTAAAAATGGTTCAAACCTTTTGAATCAAACGTCATTCCGCTTATGGAACGGGATGAAACGGATCGCAGAATCAAAACAAAACAGCAAAAATAAGGTTATCAGCAACTGGCGGATATGAAGCACTGCCCCTCAAGCTGAAACTGAAAAAAAACGCAACAACAAGCAACAATAAATAAGGTTATCAGTAGTGGCACCAACATTTCAAAGGGCGTTACTGCTTTTGTAAACCAATGCTTTCTCACAGAGCTGTGAATTATTAACATTAATCTCACGCAATTCACATCCATTAAACGAAAGAGGAGGATTTTAGTTTTCTATTTGTGCTGGTAAGAGGGCATTAGTTGCAAAAGCAGTTACTTCCTTTTGAAATGTTGGCGTCGAATTATGGTATCACTATGGGGAGATAACGGTGTCCGCTAATTTTGAGCGTGCCAAAATTTGTTTACTTAGCAAAACAAAAAAAAAAAACTGTTGGTAAACATCGTTATCAGTAACGGGGAACACAACGATGCTAAAGTGAAGATGAGCATTGTCCTGGAGGAGTACAGTGTCAAATCAACATGCGGTCAAGATGTTGGTGACCTGGTTGTTGTTGTTCAGTAATTATGTGATAACTTGTAATCGAGTGAATTTTAAACACCGTATCTCTCCAAGATTTCCTTCTCCAGGAATTTATTGAGGGATTCTTCGATCCATCAAGATTTTCTACTATAGGTCATCCAATGATTTATCTGGAAGTTCTTTCAGAGATTCCTCTAGGATTTTTTTTTCAGATTAACATAGGAGTTTCTTCAAACTCTTCTAGATTTTTTGTTGAATTCATTAAGAATTCATCAAGAGTTTTCAAGGATTCTTCCGGAAAATTGTTTAGGGACTGCTCGGGGAATTTTTCACGGATTACTTCAGGCGTTCATTCATATGTTCCATCAGGGATTTTTTTAGAAGCTCCGTCAGTTGTTTATGTTTGAGTTCATTAAGAAATTCCCCCAAGAAGTTCTTCAACGATTCCTCCTGGAATTTATACAGGGAATTATTCAGGAGGAGTTCCTTCAGGCATTACTCTAGAAGTTTCGTCAGTGGTTTCTCTTAAATTTCAGTAGGAATACATCCAGGAGCATAGTCAAAGTTTATTCCAAGGAAATTCTTTCGGAAAAACTCGTGGAATTTTTGAGGGATTCGTTTAGAAATTTCTTCAGGGTACGAGTTCTCTCAGGAATTCCTCTAAAAATTCACTAGGGGTTCTTCAGGGATTCCTTCTTCATTTCTGATAGGGATTTTTCCAGGAATTTCTCCAGAAATTCTTTCGGAGATTTATCCTCGAATTCTTTGAGGGGTTCTTGCTGGAGTATTTTGAGTAATTTTTCCTGGAATTCCTAGAGAGATTTCTTCAGGAACTTCTTCAAGGATTTCTCTAGAAACTTCTTTAGAGATTGCTGGAAGAATTCCTTTATTGACTTCCAGAGGCAGTCCCTTTGGAGATTATTTCAGGAATTTCTTCAAGAATTCCTTCGGAAATTTCTCTTGGATTTTTTGGGGGATTCCTGCTGGAGTTTTTGGAGTAATATGTCCTGGAATTCCTTGAGCGATTTTTATCAAAAACTTATTCAAGGATTATTCCACAAACTACTTCAGAGATTGCTTGAGGGTTTCCTTCATGGATTTTTCCAGGGACTTTTACAGCTATTTTTCCTGGAATTCCTTCAGAGATTTATGCAGGAAACTTCACAAAAAAAATCAGATAGTCCTCCAGGATTTTTTAGGGGTACATTCAGGAATTTCTTTATGAAATCTTTTAGGATTTTCCTTAAATTCTTTGAGATTTTTTATTTAATTGAGATTGGGACTTTAAATTGCTAGAGTGATTTCTCCTAGAATTTTTGGAGGGTCTCCTGATGGATTTTTAAAGTTTTTTTACTGCTATTTCTCGAGAAATTTCTGCAGGAACCTATTCAGAGATTCCTTGAGAAACTTCTTCAAAGATGGCTCAATGAACTCCTTCAGGTATACCTCCAGGGACTCCTTCAGGGGTTCCTCAAGAAACACCTTAATATAACTCTATCAAGGATTCCTTCAGGTACTCATTGAGGGAGCCTCTCAGGAACTCCTTCAGGAATCCCTTCAGGAACTCGTTTAGAGATGCCTTTAGGAGACCTTCAGGAACTCCTTTAGAGATCCCTACAGGAACTCCTTCAGGAATCCCTCTAGGAAATAATGGGAATTCCGCAGGAGATCTTGTACGGATTTCTCCATGAATTCCCCATAGAATTTCTGTAGTGATTTCTCAAGGCATTCCTCGTGGAATTCCATCAGGAATACTTTCAGGAGTTCCTCCTACAGTTTCTTCTGATTTTTTTTTCTGCAGGGATTCTTTTTGGAGGTGCTTCAGAGATTCCTCCAGGGCTTTTCATGGGTAGTTCGATTCGCGAACCCTTCCTTAATTCTTTTTTTGATTTATCTAGGATTTTTTTTCAGTGATTCCTCCTGAATTTCCTTTAACAGTACCTTCATGAATTCCTTCAGGTTTTTTTTGGGATTTTCGTAGCAGATCCTTCAAGGACTCTTACAAAAGGTTTTTCAGGGATTCCTTCAGAAGCTCCTTCAGGGGTTATCAACAAACGGATTAATTTACGGATCCAAGTAAGTTTTTGCGGTTCTACACAGATCTTCGGCAACCTTTCAGAGTTTTATGTAACCGTCGCAAGTACCACAAATGCCTCGATTCACGGATCTTCGACTACCATTGTGGGTCTCCAATGACCTTCACGAGTACTGGACGATGTCATACTAAGATATTAACAGGAAGAAAGGAGAATAATGAAGAAGAAGAAAAATAAAACAAATAAGAAGTAAAACTGCAAAGAAAAAGATGACGAAGCAGAAGAGTAAAAGAATAGGAACAATTCGTAGAAGACGAAACAGACTGTCACTTTCAATGTATTACAGACAGTTCAATAGCAAAATTCATCATCATTTTGTCCGTGATTTGCTATCCACTTTTACCCGGGGTGCGGGGGCAATGTTCATCCGGTTGTTGCTATTTTGTTGTCCATCCGCTCGCTTTGCTGGCAGTTAGGAAAGCTTTCGGCGACAGACAGCCAACCATCCAACACAACGCTATGAAAAATTGTACTTTTTGATGGAACCGTAGCAAATCGTCCGGAATGATGAATTGATGGAGGAAGATAGTCGTCCTCGTCGTGTTGGTGGTGGGCAATAGAAGCCAGACGTGCTCCAAAGCAGCCGAGCGAGCGGCGGCGTGGAACAGAACTGGAAAGGGAAATGCTTTATTGCCACCATAAGTGCCTATGAGCGATGATGTATGCGATGTGGTTGTTGCTAGCTAGCAGCGGGAGTGGAAATCGTTGGAAGTTTTGTGATTTGGCTTCGTGTACTATCAACGACCGTCGCGTCACTTCGTTGGTCGGCTGACAGGACGACGATGATGGGTTGGGAATTTCTCTGATTATGATTTGGAATATTCATTACCGGTTTGATGAATTGGAAATGTTCCGACGAAATATCGCTCATCTTGAGTTTCAAGCGATGAGTGTCGTAAACTTTACCAATTTGCATACTGATGAGCACGTGCTCTTTTGTGGGAAGGACGTGTCCTTTTTGGTGTGGTTTACAGAGGACATTGTCTCATATCAACAAATTAAGAACACTTTTTATGCGTTTTTCATTGGTCATTTCTTGATATGAAGGCGAAATAAAGCGAAGAAGTTGAGTAAAACGGTTTACCTTGTAATAATGAACTGGTTTTTGCAATCCAAACATATCAATGATAAGATAATATATGTTCGCAATATAATTTAGCTTTTACAATGCAAAATGGTGACTCAACAAAATGTTAGTCCTCACAAGTTCTTTTCCCATACTTCCACAGGTTCTCCACAGCTACGAGTTGAGTGCTTAGTTGGTCGTGCAACTCAGGCACTATTGCCTTTCTAATCTTTTCTATTTTTATTGTTTTGCTCCCAAAAAAATAATTAAAAAATCTCGATCCAGGAGGTACGCCCCAAGAGTCTGTTCACCAAAGAGGTCTCAAACAGCGGCTGATTATGAAACGTTCCTCCACATATTTCCAAGGGGTTGCGGAGATTTCAGTAGCGTCAATAGTATTAAGCGCCCAAAGGCCCTCTCAAAACTCTCTGGGACTCCTGAAATCCCGTATGATCCCGTGAAATTCTCTGAGACCCTCTGAAACGCCACCTCCAGGTGCTTCCTGAAATACTCTGAAACATTCCTGAAACCTCCATGTACTTTTGGAACCTTTGGGAGTTCCTTGTGAGACTCTGAAATGCTCATAAGACCCACTAAAATGCCCCTGAAACCTCCCTGGAACCCCCTTGAAACTCCTAGAACCCCTTGAAATCCCTAGAACCCCCCTGAGACTGACCATGACCCTGAGATATTCGGAGGCGCCCCAAAGAACTCCAGTGGCTCCCTTTAATTTGCCAATTAATTAACGTTCTGCGTCTTCTAATCTTAGGTTTTTTCAAGTATATGCCCACCTGAAAAGCTCTGGAAACCCCCAGATACCTGACACCCTCTTGGGCCCTGAAACGCCCCTGAGACTCCACAAGGCGCTTCTAGAACCCCTTGGAACCCATCCGAAACCCTTTGGACTCCTGAAATGCATCCGAGACTCCCTAAAACGACCCTGAGACCACTGGAACGCTGCTGAGATCTGTTAAAGCGCCACTGAGTTTCCTCGAAACGCCTTTGAAGCGCCCCTGAGCCCCATTCTACCCTCTGAGTTTGCCTTAAGCGCTCTTAAGCCTCCCGGTTCCCCCTGAAACCTCCTGGAACCCCCTTGAAGCGCGTTTAAAATCTTCTGGTAGCCCCAGAGAACCCACTGAAATATTTATGAGACCTCCACCTCCTGAAATCCCTTCGAAATCTTGGAAATGCCAGTGAGACTCCCTGAAACGCCTCTGAGACCCCCTGAAATGCCCCCGAGATTCCATAAATCACCTTGAGACCTCTTGAAGCACTCTTAGGACCCCATGGAACCCCCTGAAACTCTTTGAGACCCCCTCAAACGCCCCTGAGACCGCCCGTTGCCTCCTGAAATCCCCTGGGATCGTGTGAAGCACCTCTGAGCCCCCAGGACCCTACCTTAAAGGTCCCTGGAACCCCTTGTAGCCCCCTGATACATGCTGCTGCTTGCTGAAACCCCCGGTATAACCCTTGTAATGCCCCTGAGACCCCTGGAACGCCCCTGAGACATCTTAAAGTGCTCCTGAGTACCTCTGAAACGCCTCAGAGACTCTCTGGAGCCTCCAGCTATCCTCTGGGAACACCTTAAACGCTTTTAAAACCTACAGGTACCGCCTGAAACCCCCGGGAGCCTCCTTGAGACGTCTCTGAGATCCCCTGGTACCCCCTGAAACCCCTCTAAAATCTCTGAAACGTCTATGAGACTCCCTGAAATATCTCTGAGGCCCCCTGAAATGCTCCCGAGACCCCATGAAACGCTCTGAGGCCTCCTGAAGCACCTCTAAGACCCCGGAAACTCTTCAGAAACCTCTTCCCTGAATCCCCCGAAAACGTTCCTGAAATGCTCCTAAGACCCTCTGAAACTCCCATGGAATACCCTGAACCCTTTGAAGCACCCCTATGGCCCCCTGGAACCTCCTAATTTCTCATGTAACCCCCTGGAACCACCCTTGAATTACCCTTGCGATTCCCTGAAACGCCCCAATAACCTCCCTTTGCTCTCCCCTTATAAACGCCCTCTGGCTACCGTTGCCATAGTTACCGTCATTATTACATTCTCTCATGCACAAAATTTGTTCTGAATAGCTCTACCTTTTCGTTTTTTTCTTTTTTCAGTCAGTAACTTGCCCGTAAATTAGTATTGTTTATAAAATCCTCCAAAATCTCCTCAAAACCAAAAGATTTAACAAATCTTCAAACTTTTCCATAGCATTTTTTTACGATTTTTTTCTGGGATTCTTTGTTTAGCCATTGCTTCAAAAATATCTTGAAAAACTTCCTAAAAACTTTTTTAAATTTTTCATTAATTTTTTGCGTCATTTCTACAAAATTAGTGCACATATGCGCCTGGAAAATTCTTTAGAACTCTTTTTTTTTTCAAATATTCCCCTACTTTCTAAATATCTTTATCATCAGTTTCCTCCACGTATCTGCGTATCTATTGTTCTCTTCAAATTTGCCTTGATATGCTTCCTAGATATTCCAAGGAATGCTTCTTAAATTTCTCTTAGGAGAATTTTTTGGAAAAACCATCAGCACTATTTGTTGAGGAGTGCTCAATGGAATCTTCATGAGAGGTTTAGTAGAAATTACTGGAGGGATTTCCTCAAATAATTATAGATAATATTCTGGAAGAACACTTGGAAGAATTCTTGGAGGAATCATCATAAGAACTTCTGGAGGAGTCGTTGGTGGAATTTCAGGTGAAATTCTTGGGGGAATTTCAGGAGAACTCTTCTGGGAATATCTGATTGAATGATTGGAAAAGTTTTGCGATGGTTCCTTGGAAGAATTTGGAGAAACTTTCGAAAAAAAAAGGATTCTTCTTAGCATTTTTTTGCGAAACACTTAGGCGAAAGAATAAAAAGAAAAAAAAAGAAAAAAAAAGAAATAAAAAACTAGCATAAAAGAATAAATTAATCCGTTAAAGTATTCATACAAAATCACATGAATCGTTTTCTGAAGCCAAGGTAAGACTTAGCTTAGGTCGTCATTTCATATTCTTAGGGGATATGGATTTACGTAGTGCACAAAGGTCCCACACAAGTTAAAACATGTGATGGCAGTTCATTAGCTGCTCATTGAACTTTAGGCCTGACTTCAACCAGAACATCCGAAGTATTCAGGAATCTTGTCCATGAAGCTTACCATTTTTTTTCAACCTGCAAATGACTCTAATTATGATATATAACGCTTCTCTAAAGTCAAGGCATGACTTCGCTTAGATCATCTAGTTTTCCTAGGAATAGTTGTGAGGGACCTTCTTGTTGGAACATGGTAGAATATGAGCTAATGTAGTGCACAGGGTTCTACATAGTTCATGCATGTGATTATCTGAAACTCTGTGACCAACATTCATCCATGCCATTTCCGGTACTCTGAAATCATGTCGAGCAGCTTACCTTTTCCTTTTTGATGTAATGTTGATTTATGGTGCAAACCGTTGTTTTCCGAACGCAAGTCACTCTAATTGTTGTCTATCTACGGTTTCCTGAAGACAAGGTATGACTTCAATTAGATCGTCCAATTTTTTTTGCAGTTTTTCAAGTATATTGCAAGAAAGAGCGATAAAAACATTTGGAAATAATCTGTTAGCACAGCTTCGTACCTGAGACGAGACTCGCGAAGAGGAAAAAAAGCAACGTCAAGTGCAGCCCAACTGAGCTGTCAGTTGTAGCCCGTTTGATTACGTTACCTAAAACGAGGAAAGTATTGCTATCCGAGATAAATTCTGAAGCCAAAATTCACTCCGAGCAGCATTTTCTTCTCCTGTACTGTCAAAAATAAATTGAAAACAAAATATTCGAATGATTACTTTGCTTGGCGATTGTTGGCGATGCAAAATTTCACCTCAACATGATTTTGTGCGTGAATGGGATTCAGTCACACTGCATGTGAGGTGATGCGGTCACGTAAGTGTTTGAACCACCAGCCCAAAACATAATGTCAACCCAGATAGGAAAAAGAAAAAAATAACAAAGTGGAGAAAAAGAAGACCGTCTTCGCGAGTCTCGTCTCAGCTTCGTACCACCCTTCGACAGCGCAACCAGGCGCAACATTCGGTCCACACCGGACGCGACAACACCAGTGCACAGTGGGAAAAATCGCCGCTGGTTTCGGTACGTGAAGTTGACCATTTCTGACGTAAAAAATACGAGAAATCGATTGGTGCTAATTTCATTCACCGCACGGCACGGGAAGTGGCCCATTTTGCCCTTTTTTCATACAAAAAGAGAAACAAAATGTACTTTCAAACAACTAACACGACTGTAGATCATTGAAAATAGCTGCAGGTGTAATTAGAAGTTTAAGGTACACCGGGGTAAGTTGAAATAGGTGGGGCAAAATGAAACGCGAAGTTTTGAAATAGTTTTCAATACATTTTAGAAACTTTTCTTTCGCCAAAAGATTGTTTGAATAAAAAACTATGTGTTATGGCATTCAAGCTGTTTATCATCATTGGATAACATCATGTTAACCAGCTGTTTCATCTTGCCCCACCCGTTTCAACTTGCCCCGGTGTACCTTATAGGAATCATAAGAATACATTAAAGATCCTTTTAAATGCTTATTTTGCCCTATATGCCCCAACAACTGTCACATATTCACAATTTTTCCTAATTATGAATGGATTTTTAATGTTACTGACTTAAAGTTGATTTGTTTGGCATAAATAAAAAGCGGTAGATCGTATATCACCAGAATAATCTTCGGGAGTTGTCCAATTTGCCGCGTTTTGCCCTATTAAAAAATGAGATTTATAATTTTTTTATGAAAAACAAATACTGCTATGGAACGTTGAAATTAGTTTTAGGTGCAATTGGAAGTTTACAGTTATCATGCGTATAAATGAAACATATTTTCCCTATTTTACCCTACATGCCCCTAAAACTGCTGAATAATAACATATTTTGTATGATTATGTAATGTCGCTGGATGCAAAACATGAAGCCCTGGATCATTTAAAACAAATGCGATTTATCGATTAATAGTACAACCATTCTCGGAATGGTATATATATAGCTGTCCATTTTACCCCAATTTGTCCTGATTTTGTCATGTAGTGAATAAATCAATTTGCCCTGATTTTTTGTCAAGTAATGAATAAATTAATTTCCCTTATTAGCACTGGTACTGAAACCAATCTTATCAAAAAGACATATATATATATATGAATTTTGCTATGATTTCAGCTTTTGATAGGGAACTAAGGGCATAAAAAGCATTTTATAAAATATGTCAACTATGCGCTAAACTGATTAAATGGGGCGTCTCAAAGCAAATTATATGCAAATTATATTTAAGATGCCCCATTTAATCAGTCCTGTGCATATTTAGGCATATTGACCACTTATTAAGATTAGGGTTAGTGCTTATTATACCCTGTATTCCCCACCAAAGTCATATGTTTTAACTATCCTTCAATCACATTGGTTTCAGTAGCAAAAGTCCATCAGTTTGGACATAAGTAAATGGGAGAAATCAATTCATTCATGAGGTGACAACAAATCATGGCAAATTGGGGTAAAATGGACAGCTATTTGTACCCTCCCGTGAATGATTCTAAACCGTATGGATAAACCGTATTTGTATGTATAAAAAATGGTCTAGGATTTCATGGATTGTAACCAGTGACATTACAAAAAAATAGAAAAAAATGTTATCATTCAGCAGTTTTAGGGGCATGTAGGGCAAAATAGGGAAAATATCTTTAATTTATGCGTATGATAGCTGTTAGCTTCATATTGCAACTAAAAATAATTTCAACGTTCCATTATAGTATCTGTTTCTAATAAATGCATTTTGATTCTCATTTTTCTATGATAATAGGGCAAAATGGGGCAAATTGGACAACTACTGAAAATGATTCTGGTGATTACAGATCTAGCGCTTCTTGTTTATGCAAAAAAAGAAAATTAAATCAGTAACATTAAAAATCCATACATAATCATGTAAAATTCACAATTTCCAGCAGTTGTTGGGGCACATGGGGCAATATAAGCATTAAAAAGGATCTTTCATATATGTTTATGATTTCTATTAACCGCTAATTACACCTGCAGCTATTTTCAATGATCTTCAGTCGTGCGAATTGTTAGAAAGTACATTTTAATTCTCTTTTTGTATGGAAAAAAAGGGCAAAATGGGGCAAAATGGACCACTTCCCATGCCGTGCGGTGAATGAATTTAGCACCAATCGATTTCTCGTACTTTTTTACGTCAGAAATGGTCAACTTCACGTACCGAAACCAGCGGCGTTAAAAGATCCGTTTTTTGGGTCGATTTTTCCCACTGTGCAGTGGATGGATGAACTGTGCGCTGAGCATAGCTGTCAGCAGGTATGTTGGGGGATAGAAAAAGTAAAAGGTAAACAGAAAGAAACTAAATTACGGAAGGTACGAACAAAATGGTTTTGTAGTGACAAGGAAAATTAGATTTCGAGCCAAGCTGGAGATTAATTGCAGCTCAGAGTTTGAGGCTTTTTATTGAACTGATAGCTTTTAAGGTGAGAGAAGGCAGTAGATTTTGTAACGTTCCTGAAACTCAAGGTAAGCCAAATGAAGTAGATTGAATTTGAATTATTTATATATTTCCTGTTCGAAACCAGCGCCAGAAAACCATTGTCCTAAAGGGGAATTATACGAAAAACCATTAAATGTAAGTCATTGTAACTAGAGATAAGCTAAAAAAGAAATTAATGTTCGATGTTTATATATTTCCAAATAATATTGAAATAAATAGTTTCAAGCTGTCACAACCAAAGTGCTGCTGTGGAAATTAGGTTTCATTAGGGTGGTCCAAAAAGGAACATAATCTTTGATGATTATTTCGAGTTTTCATGTTTTGTATATGGATGAATACGGACAACTCATCGAGATATCCAGAAGATATAAAAAGTAATAGAAGTGCCACAGAGTTCCTTCCAGAGATTCTCAGGGATTTCATTACGTTTGTGTGTGTATCAGAGAGTTGCAGGTGGTTTTTGAGACATTCAAGGAACTGGCCGTAGAGTTTTAGGAGGTCTCAACGGGGATTTCATAGGAGTTTCGAGACGTTTCAGATGATTTCAATGGCTTTGCAGAGATTCTCACGGGGTCTAATGGGTACTCTTGGATTTCATGGGCTTTGTGGGCATTTGAAAGCGATTTACAATGTTTTACGGAAAATCACCGGGTTTCAGGGACATTTCAGGTGACCTCGGAAAGGCTTACTGACGATTTAGGGGATTTCAGTATATTTCAGAGATATTTGAGGGGTGTTTGAAGGGGTCACAGGGGCGTTTTAGGAGGTTTCATGAGGTTTTATGGGCATTTTTGGGGATTCCGGGGTGTTTTGATGGTAGTTTCAGGGTGTTTCAGGGGATTTTAGAGGATTCAGATGCGGCCACAACATACTACCCAAGTAACACACTTGCCACGGTAGAGTCACGGCGGCTCAGGTTTTTGTTGCGCAGAGGTCGTTGTGACTTACTTCTAACAAAAAAAAAACACTTACTTACTAGAAGTAAGTCACAGTGACTTCTGCGCAACAAAAATATGAGCCGCCGTGACTCTACTGTGACAAGTGTGTTACTTGGGAAAAGTGGTCACATCCTTGGTCACATCGGATTTCAACGGGTATCAGCGATTTTCTGGGGGCTTCAGGAGGTTTAGGAGTGATTTTATGAGAGTTTTAGACCTTTTCAGAGAGTTTAACCCATTTGGAGACCAATGGGTCACATTAGCCCAGCCGTGAAACTCGACCTTTACAAATGTGTTCTAGATCAGCAAGGTTGCATCCAGAAAGGCAAAAGTGCCGTCTCCAAAGGGTTAAGGTGAACCCCATGGAGCTGGAATGCGCTCTTTTCAGGCTCCCATGAAACTCTGGAAAACCTCGTTGGCCCATACTTGATCCTCAGTCAAAGCAGGAAATCGTAGAGGGTCTCTGGAGAGTTCAGGGGGTCTCAGGGGCGTTTCAGGAGGTTTCAAGGGGAGCGGTTCCATATCATTTCAGCAACGAGTAATTTTCATATATGTTTATTTGGATGAAACCTTGCATACAAGTCTTTGGGGGAGAAAAACGCTGTTTTGCATACTTGGTTCGCCATTTTGAATCTAGCGTTACTTATGAGAAGGGCCTATGAAAAATGCACATGATATCTTAAAAAAATTGTTTCTCTAAAACGGTTTGTCCGATCGGATTGGTGTCTTCGGCGAAGTTTTAGACAATTGTTGGTGCTATATGGAGAAAATATGCACGGTAAAAAATAAGTTTGGTTTTTGTGATTTGAACTAAAATATAGATTTTCCCTCAAAAGTGACATGTCAATATTTTTTTAATTATCCTTATGTTATAGCTGACTGAAAATGCTATCTAGTGCACAGTGGGTTATTTTGGAGAAAAATAGGTTAAAATGTTTTAAAAAATTACGGTTTTCAAAAAAAGCTATTAAGAAAAGTCAAAAAAGTTTGTCGCCCTAATTTTATGAAAGTACATCAAATTTTCAAGAAAAAAGTACTTCGGTAACATTGTTCTAAGATGCACCGTTTAGAAGATATTACTAATTTAATATTGATTTTTTTGATAACTTAATATGTTTTAGCCCTTTTTGGATGTACTCCGTGTTTCTCCAGTTTCAAAAGTATTTTTTTCGGAAAGATTGGAAAATTTTGAGTTAAAATGACACTGACTTCCCCAAAAACTTGTATGCAAGGTTTCATGCAAATCAAAAAATACAAAAACTAAAAACTGGAAAAATTTCCCACTTGTTCGTGGAATCGCTCAGGGGTATCCGGGGCGTTTCAGGCTTATTCAGAAAGTTTCAAGTATTGTAGGGGTTTCAGAGGTTTTTTGGAATAGTTTCAGGTGTTTCAGGGTGTTTCAGAGGTTCCAGAGACGTTTCAGACGGTCTTAATGGATGTCAACGGATTGCAGAGGCGTTCGAGGGGTTCATGAGGTTTTATCATGTGGTTAAGGCTATGGATCGCCAATCCGGAGCGGGCGGGTTCGATTCCAGTTCCGGTCGGGAACATTTTCTCGACTCCCTGGGCATAGTGTATCATTGTACTTTGTTTCACAATGTACAAATTCCTGCAATGGCAGGCAAAGGAAGCCCTTCAATTAATAACTTTGGGAGTGCTCTAAGAAAGTTGAAGAGAGGCAGGCCAAGTTCTAATGCGAACGTCGACCCCTTAAGAAGAAGAAGAAGAAGAAGAAGAAGAAGAAGAAGAAGAAGAAGAAGAAGAAGAAGAAGAAGAAGAAGAAGAAGAAGATGGGAGTTTTCCAGCTTGTCAGAGGTTTCTAGGCGAATCCCCTGGAATATTATCTTTGAGGGCTACCCTGAAACTCCTGAAATCCTCTCTGGCCCATATTAAATCTCCAGGAGCAAAACTACGATGTAATGTACGAATACATAAAAAGTTCTCTAATTCCCTTATTTTTTGCATGACATGCTCTCTTTTTAAGGATTGTTTTAATTTATTCACTTTCTTAAATTATACACTCTCCATGACATAAATCAAATCAATGGTTTTAGGGTTTCTAAATGGTATCCTTGAATTCAAAGGGGTCTCAGGAGCGTTTTTGAGGGTCTCAGTTCAAATGGGTTTCAGAGTGATTTCAGGGGGCTGTAGGGGCATTTTTGGGAGTCTCAGAAAGATTTAAGGGGTTTGAGGGGGTCTTAAGAGTACTCAGGAGGATATGAGAGGATTCCAGGAGCGTTTGAGAGGATTTCAGGGAATTTCATTGAGCTACATGTTGTTTGTTCTTAGGGGGGCTACAGGGAGTTTCGAAGGACCTCAGGAACGTTTTAGGGAGTTAAAGAGGCCTTTCAAGTAGAATACAGAGATGGGTTTCATGTACGTATTGAGGAGTCTCAGGTAGGCTATAAGAAGTTTCAAGGGGATTCCAAGGGGTTTCAGAATCACGTCAGAGGGGTTGAGGGTGCCCCAGAGATGTTTAAGGAGGATTCAGAGGGCGGCGACCTTAAACTTCTTGAAGTCACTTCAAGCCCTCTGAAGTTCCCTGTAGCCGCTCAAAATATCCCTGAAATTCCATCCTTCCATCCATCCCAAGCTCTCTTCTAGAACGAAGAGCACGTGATGTGGTTGCTGTTATTCCTCATTTGTTCGTTTGGAATCCTTTTGATATCGCTGTGGTTGTCATTCAATCATACAGGTTCGTTGAAGCGTGTGCTCAGAGAAAAGTCAGTTTAATCGACGACTGTCTCGGATTGACGAAACGCTTCCATAGAGACGCGGCTGGGAATTGAACCAATAACCATCAGCGAACGTGTGGTCATGCGCCCCTTCGGCCGCGTCAATGCTGATTTTAGCTTTTTGAAATGTTGATCTATGTGTATCAAAATCTTAACATTGGAGGTAACACTTTTGATTGAAAATGAGTCATTTTCAACATTCAGTCTGAATTCGTATATCTTTCAAAAAATTAAAAATAGTTGCTTCGAGCGAAAATTAATTTCAATTGGTTAGGAATCAACTACGGTGCTACAGGAAGCGCAACAGTTCATCACCACAGTGCTGTAATAGACATGCATAGCTCTACTATTTAGCGTTTATCAAGCATTTTCACTGTATGGAAGCTCATTTCACTAGCATGTTGATTATTTGCTCTCATACTCTAATACTATTCAAATAAATAAATAAAAAAGAAATGAATGTAATCACATCATAATTGGTACACATTTACTCTCCAACCATCATTGAAAAGTATCTAATTGCACAGTCGTAATTACAAATCTGTAAAAATCAAAGCGTGGACCAATAATGCTGACCTGAATTCCAACACAAACGTTGATTTTAGCTTGCATCAAAGCCCCATGACTGCCCCGACGAGCGCAGCGCCAGCTTGATAACTCTGACCGGCACACCCAAACATATTTTCTCTACGGGGTCAAATAACAGCGTTATTTTTCAAACTTCATTATCGGCATCCATGGAGATTGCCACGTGTCTGTTTGTATCAGCACTACTGGAGCATATCGTCATACCTACATTTATATGGATTTTTTTTATCACATCGTCTATTTGCCGACAAAAACTTGCTCATCATATTTGTTACGGGTAATTCAATATTTTCCAGCTTTCCTCTTGCAGTCGAGTTGATTATAGCAACAAATTTAATGAATCGAATTGAAAAATTCTCTATGCTCAATTAGGACTGATAAGAGGATGTACATACGCACACCCGCACACACCGACCGGATGAACCATCGTTGAGCAATTAAAGGATTATATCCGGTGCAAACTGGGCTGGATAACATCAATCATCTTTATTGTTATTTGATCCAATTAGTTTATCTAAACAATTTGTTTCACCCCTCGAGTCCGTGGAAAATGGGTTGGTAGGCAGACTGGATATGCTTCAAACTAACTTTTGGATGGCCTGGTTCTACTACATTGCTCGTCTATATGGACCGTATTGTGAATTGATGGAGTACGAAATAAATTAAAAAAAAAGGAAATGACCCAAACTACTGGAGGCCGAGTAAAAAAAAAAAATTCAACACCCACAAATTTTAGAGTTCCGGGAAGAAAGCAATTGGTTTCTTTAGCGATGTTGAGTTTGTTCCAAATTCTGAATCTGGATGCTAAACTGGGCTTGAACGTATTTCTGGCAAGATATCTGAAAAAAAATGCTGAAGAAATTACTTTAAAAATCTTAGAACCACTAAACCAGATATTGTGCGGAAGGGACAATAGAAGTATCGTTGCAATATCACTTTTTTCATCTGAATGTAAAAAAATGATTTTACAGAAGTACCTGTTTGTTGTCTTCTCTGAAAAGAATCTGAATATCAAATAGAGACATACTCTATCCGAATATCACCCAGATTTCAGGAAGAATCCTTAATGAATGTCCTGAATCGTTTTTCAGAATAATTCTGGAGGAATTACTTGAACAATCTCTAGAAGAAGTCTCTTGGTGAAGTCTGTGCAGTAACTACAAGAAGATCCGTAAACTCCACGAGAATGCACTAGAGTAATTTCAAGAGGCCTCTTTGAAGAAAAAAACGACTTTGAATCTTAGAAATGACTTCAGAAATTCCCTGAAAAAGCTTCAAAACTTACCTGGAAAAATTCAAAGATTACAGGATAACAGGATCTAGGGACAAGCAGGAGTCCCTAGAACTAGAGCATTCCCAGGAGAACCAAGAAGAAGAATTACGGTATAGAATCCCTTGATTAATTCAAAGCGGCATCCCTGGGGTTACTGCCCAAACAATCTGTTGTCGTATCTTTATAATTCCTAGATGAACTCCATTAGAAGTTCTGGGAGAATCTCCAGGATGCAGACCTTTAGAAGAAATTCATAGATTCTTTTGAGAAACCGTCGTTCGGGGTGACATTGGGCCTAGAGGGTGACATTGGTCCATCGATTCCAAGCATTCAATATAAGTTAGAGAATCTGACGGTGGATGCAAAGTATCTTAGAATTATGTATTCTAGTTGTTTAGCACTATTGTGTGCATTGCCGTAGTATTCTAAACGTGCGGAATAGTGGCCCAATGTCACCCCGCTTTGGTCCAATGACACCCCGCACGACGGAACACGAAGAATAATTTTTGTAGTACATGATTCCATCCCTTGAAAAAAAATACTCCATAACATATAGAGACTCCAAGAGGAGCAACTCGTGGAAAGATATCAGAGAGATCTAAAAGAAAACTTTTTATTTGGAGTCCACGAGAACTTTAAAAAAATAATTTCAGAACTAACCTTTAGAAAAGTTCCAAGCAGAATTCATAGAGAAGCTTCAAAAACTCAAAGATGAACCCATGGAGAAGCAATAAGAGAAAGCTCTATAGAAACATCACACAAAATCCCTGGAGGAACGGCAAGTATAACCCCTGAACAAACTTTAAGATAAATTCCTAGGAAAACTCCAGGTGAAATTCCTGGAGCAACTCTAGGAAGAACCCGCTGGTGAACTTCAAGAAAAATGTTTCTATTAGTTTCAAGACAAGACCCTAAAAAAATCTAGTTAGTGTTAGTAAAACTTTTAAATGAGTTCTTGAAGAAACTGGTTATCAGGTATCAGGTATCAGTAGGTCGGCTCCAGAGGCACATTCTCCTCCATTTAGGAAATTTGTGTCATCGCCATGAACACGAGCCTATTCATCATTTACCTGACGGAAAAGAGAAAGAAAAAGGATAGGACAGGGGAATGGACAGGTAAGGGAATAGGATCGTTATACGCGCAAAAGCGTACCACAATGGGTTCAATCAGCACCCTGAGAAGGGCACTGTGATAACGCATAAAGCATAAAGAGAGCCTATAGCTCTGAAGTCAGTTTCACTTAATAAGTGTTTTCCGAGTACTCGGAAACGCAGTTGCGCAAAAACTGGACAGTTACATTTTCAATGATACGAAGTCCCATAATCGGATTCACAGCTATCACATACACATTATTCAGCTTGCTGAACATTTGTTATGTGATAGCTGAATCGGCAGTGGCCAGTCAATGCTTTGACTAGCATGCTGCAATTCTGCTTTGACAGATTTGTTCGATACTTCGCCACCCTTGGAGATGGCTCAGTACAATACAATTTTGTTTGACGACATGACTCCAAACTATTCCAGTATTGTTTGTGCTGAGTGGTAGCCCAGATGTCAATCTAAATCTTTACCCAACACTTCGACACCAGAATAGCTGGCTCAAGGACAATAAAGCCATGCTCCAGTGCGAGCTATCTCATCAGCCAATTCATTTCCAGCGATGGAAGAATGGTCAGGTACCCATACAAGGTGAACAGCGTTTGCTGAATTCAGCTCCTCGATTTGAGTTCGACAAGCGATAACTATCTTCGACCTAGAGTTGACCGGTGCAAGTACTTTAATAGCAGCCTGGTTATCTGTACAGAAGTATATTACTTTGCCCATTGCGTGCTGCTGAAGTGCTGATTGCACTCCGCACATAAGAGCAAAGATTTCAGTCGAAAAAACGGTGCAGTGTCTTCCAAGTGAATAAGACTGATGCAGCCTTAGCTCACGAGAATAAACACCAGCACCTGCTCGACCTTCGAGAAGGGAGCCATCAGTGTAACATACGATGTCGTCTGAAATACTTCTATCCATATAAACAGATGTCCACTCTTCCCGGGAAGGGAATTTCGTGGAAAATGTCCTATATAGAAAATTACAAGCAATTGTAGGATCACTTGGAGCAAGGACAATTTTGTCCCAATGCACCAAAAGTGGAAACAACAAGGTGTGTGTTGAACTGCGGTTCACAGGAGCTTCCTCTAGTAGACTGAGTACCCGTAGACGGTAAGTGCAAGAAAATGCTTCTTGTTTGACATGAATGTATAGTGGAGCAACGTCAAAGCGAACTTCGAGCGCTGCCGTGGGAGTTGAAGAGAACGATCTAGACATCGCCATTAAGCCATATCCTTTGCAGATGGCCTAACTTTGATTGGATCGTTCTCATTTCGCCCTTTTGCCACCACACAAGACATCCATAGGCAAATATTGGCCGAACAACAGTTGTGTAGATCCATTTGATATACTTGGGTTCAGGACCCCAAGTTGTACCAAAGGTTCGCCGGCATTTCCCGAAGGCCATACAAGCTTTCTTGATTCTGAACTCAATGTGAGGTGTCCAGGAAAGCTTGGAATCAAGAATGACTCCAACGTACTTTACCTGTTCAGTCACATCGATTTCAGAATCAAAGAGACACAAAGATCGAACACCATTACGGTTTCGCTTTTCCGGGAAAAGAACAATAGATGTTTTTACTCGGATTAACCGAAAGGCGATATTGGCGACACAAATCCTCAACTACCTGAAGGGTCCTTTGCATCAGGTCGAAAAGGGTGGTGATACACATACCAACTAACAATGCTAGGTAGTCGTCGTCAAAACCATAAGTAGGAAAACCGCTATTATTGAGTTGCCTCAATAGCGTATCTGCTACGAGATTTCACAAAAGTGATGATAAGACTCCCCCTTGAGGGCATCCACAATCACTCAATTTCCTAATCGCCGCTTGACGCAATGTCGAGAAGAGATGTCGGTTTTTGAGCATTTGGTGAATCCAATTGGAAACCATTGGAGATATACCATGACCTAGTGCGGCTTCCAATATGGCATCGAAAGGCACGTTGTCAAAAGCACCCTCGATATCTAAGAAAACACCCAAACAGGATTGCTTTTCAGCGAATGCCTTCTCGATATCGTAAGCAATTTTGTGTAAAAGAGTCACAGTGGACTTTCCAGATTGGTAAGCATCCCTAATAGCACATATGTTCTACAAATGTTTATACAACTCCTAAATGACTAAATTTGGTCATATATGAGTCATATATACTAATGTAGAACAAGTGTGCTACTTGGGATGTTGGTTCACATGAAGAGGCACGTTGGTCAGATGAACATCACGGATGTGATGTTCCACAATGCGTTCTATGCATTTCAGAAGAAAAGAGGTCAAACTGATAGGTCTGAAACTCTTTGCTTCTTCATACGACGCACGACCCACTTTCGGAATAAACTTTACAGTAATATCCCTCCAGGATATGGGAATATACCCTGTAGCAAAACTGCAAACAAGTAGTTTTTTCAAAACATGTTTAAAATAATCAAATCCCTCCTGAAGCAAAATAGGATAAATCCCATCTGCCCCAGGAGATTTGAAAGAAGCAAAGCTATTAAGTGCCCACTCAATCGAGTCTATAGTTACAATACTCCGAGCCGAAGCTAAAGAATCATAACTACAAGAAAAGACATCAGGATCATCCGAAGATGTAATATCCACACATCCAGGGAAGTGTGTGCTGAATAAGCATTCCAGAACTTCCTCATCAGAGGAAGTCAGATCGCCATTTGGCAAACGAAGTTCGTTCACCCGGAAATCCTTAGATTTCGCAAGGATTTTGTTTAACCGACTGACTCAACTCAAGCTGGAAACATTTGTACAAAGGTTTTTCCAGCCGGATCGTTCAGCAGACCGGAGAGATTTCGTGTAGGCCTTGCGAACCGACCTGAAAGCCTCCGAACCAGCCGAACGTCGTCTGTTCCAACTCTTTCTACATTGTTTCCTGAGCTTCGCCAGACCAGAGTTCCACCAAGGGGTTCCTCTTGTGGTCTTCACAGATCGCAGACGGCAAGCTTCTTCAAAAGCTTCCATAATGAAGGCCGTTGTAGTATCAACGGCATCATCTAAATCACTTGGATTGTCAATAGATGGTGAGTATCCATTAAATTTGGCTGCAACAAAATCGGTAAAGAGATCCCAGTTGGCTGACCGGGGGTTCCTGAAACGCAAAGTTTGCGAAGTAACATTCACATGTTCAAACAAGATGTAGCGATGGTCAGATAAAGATTCTTCATCTGACACATGCTAATTGGTCAGCTCGTGACTGATTCTGTTAGAGCAAAGCGTTATGTCTAATACTTCCTTTCAAGCAGATACCATGAAGGTTGGGCGGTTGCCTATGTTAATTAATCCAAGATCTGTACTACTTAAGTATTCCATCAAACTGGAGCCTCTCATATTGATGTCTGAGCTGCCCCAGATTATATGGTGAGCATTAGCATCACTACCAACAATTAGCGGAAGGCCTTTTGAAATGCAGTATGCAATGACTTGCTTGAACGCATCCATAGGGGATGGTTCATCATGAGGTAAATAAACCGAACAATAAACGTATTTCCTGTTGAGGTTTCCAACAGATACATCAATTGTGATAGTACATACAAATCTGGTGGTTAGTTCAGAGATGAGTGTAGCAACGATTGCGTTGTTGACAAGCACACATGCTCGAGGCATGACACGTGAGTTTGCCATTTCATTTTTACTGAAAGTAGCAAACACCGGATTCACAAGGTTTCCTAGACAGAAATTCCCCTTACGAAAGTAAGATTCTTGGACTAACGCCACTTGGGCTGTACCATTTTGCATAAGTCTACAAAGATTGATCGTTGCTGTTCTTTTATGCTGAAGATTGATCTGAGCTATCCTAACCGTAGCCACTACCCCAAGCAACACACATGTTATATAAGAGTTACGACAGCGCAAGTTTTGGTTGTATAGAAGTTTATTTTACGTAATTCCAACATTTTGTTGGAATAACGTCATATAAACTTCTATACAACCAAAACTTGCGCTGTCGTAACTAATATATAACATGTGTGTTGCTTGGGTACCCAAACTAGGCAAGATTAAACTCTTCGCAACAACAGCACAATAAAGAACAGCAGCAACAGAACCAGATCGGTCCTCTCCTCTCCTCTTCTTGGCGTAACGTCCTCACTGGGACAAAGCCTGCTTCTCAGCTTAGTGTTCTATGAGCACTTCCACAGTTATTAACTGAGAGCTTCCTCTGCCAATGACCATTTTGCATGTGTATATCGTGTGGCAGGCACGAAGATACTCTATGCCCAAGGAAGCCAAGGAAATTTCCTTTACGAAAAGATCCTGGACCGACCGGGAATCGAACCCGTCACCCTCAGCATGGTCATGCTGAATACCCGTGCGTTTACCGCCTCGGCTATATGGGCCCTTCTCCAGATCGGTATCGATTGGAAAACGCCAAAGGCAAGGATACAAAAAATACACTGTCTAAATCACATAATGCGAAACCATATAGGTGAAAATTCAAACTAATTAACAACATCTTCATAATCCCGCCCTTATTTAGCCTCAAGTGAGACTAAAGAAGGGCAGCTGATTGTCTCGGAGAAACACAAAGTCCACTGCACCATTGCTCTGGTTAGCGCAGTAAGGGCAACATACTGTGGTGGGCGCCCTGGTACTCCACAGGCTCCGTTTACGGTTAGGTTTTTATTAGACCCTCCTAGGCATGGTAAGCATGAAGCCGCATCACACCCTGAATTAGGGATCACCTGTTGGTGGACTCTTACCACCGGAACAGGCGGTCCGTAGTGTTATTCTTAGCCAATTGAGACAATCGCTACCGACACTACACAGCTATCTAGGCTGATCGAGAAAAGAAGTTAGTATTGATGATCAACTTCATGCGGACCCGAACAGCTGTAAAACTTCCTGAAATGTAGCCGAAAACCCCTAGAAACTACCAGGAATCCCTGAAAACGCCCCTGAAACACATCTGAAACACACTGAAAATTGAAAATCCTCACCTCCATGTTATGCTGAAACCCTTCGATTACACCGTTCAACACTAAATTTTGTTATGGGATAAGAAAAAAAAATAACAGGGGTTTGGGACCCTAGCAGTGTCATAGTGAAAGAATTTTTTGAAAATATTGAACCGGACCTTCACAGATCACAACCGAAGTTTGTATGGAGAACTTGGGGTGTTCAATTGATATGTGCATTAGAACGCGCTGTGCATATATTTAGGCGTTAGACAATAAAGAAACTAACCCAAATACCGAAAACGCCTAAAAGTATGCCCGGCACATTCTAATGCACATATCAATTGAACACCCCAAGTTCTCCATACAAACTTCGGTTTTGAACTGTGAAGGCCCGGTCCAATATTTTTCAAAAATTCTTTCACTATGACACTTCTAGGGTCCCAAGCCCCTGTTATTTTTTCTCTCATCCCATAACACCAAATTTTGTAAAATTTTGTCGAGCAGTGTTATTTATGTCAATTTTTTGATTTTGCTTTGGCTGACCAAGCCATGTGGGAAATTAAACTGTTGAAAATGCTTTGACATCCATGTGCACAACAGAACATGTGCTCGATGAACAAATTGAGGCTTGACATATGAAAAGAAATCCACGTACTCCGGTGAGACTCGAACTCACGACTCCCAATTCGCTAGACGGGCGCTTCTATTCCTTCAAGCTGCGGAGTCACTCGACTATCCCCGTCACCAGCAGGCCTAGAACTGAACTCGATTCCACAGTTGCACATGGTTATCTTCTTTTCACAATCCAAACCTCATTCGGTGCACAACAGTGTATGTGTAACTTCGTTTGTATAATGAAATAGCGTGAGGTCGTTTTGCCCCGGGGGTGCGTATTACCCCAGGTTCCCCTACTCCGTGATTGACCGGAGCAATCGAAATTGCACAAAGAACCAATGAATAGGGCTTGGGAGTATAGCTTACCATTCTCAATGTACACAGTTCGAAAGCTCTAAACTTTAGCAAGGTCAATAACGGCGCCGGTCACGTCCTTACGGTCATCGAGGATGGGAAGGAATGTTAGTAAGACAAACGTTGTTATAGAGACCGAGAATCACTGCATCTCTACGTTTATCTCAGGAAGGAGTTTTTGTTAGTAGGGTAGGGTACATTGTCAGGTCTACGAGTGACCTATGGTTGGTGATGTGACCGAACAATGGCTCAATATACACAAACCGTCGCGCACAATCGACTACTATCGCGCACAAGCAAGCAAGAAAATCCCGGAAGTTGCTAATTTTCATAGGGATATCAAAAGATTTTCCACATTCAGTAATGATTTTATGAGTTCGACCATTGTACCCTATCAATGAATTTTGGGTCAGTTTCCCCTATTAGTAGATCTGCTCGAGAGGCAACTCCATTTGTACCATAATAACATTAGAACAATAATAACAAAACGTGTACACCAATGAATAACACAGGAAAAATACCTAGGCAATTCCTAAAAGAGTTTCTCTTATTCTCCTATTTCTTAAAAGGGCTCCTAAATGCAATCCTGTTTGATTGATTGATTTATCTTTATTATAGAGACATTCAGCCCTTGGCTGTCTCTCGCAATCCTGTAAAAACCCTTGAAACTCTGGAAGAACTCCTAAAGAAATCACTGTGAAAATCTTTGAAAGCACAGATATTGCACTTGTGATAAAAAAAGTACCATTGTTTCATAACTTTCTGTATCTTAATATGATCTTAAAATGGTATAAAAGAGTTTGCTGAATGAAGGCAATTGTTTGTTGTTTTCCCTGAAGGGGATCAGAATATCTTTTATGAACTGAGCACACGTTGTGGGGAAATTTCAAGACAAATTCCCGGAGAAACTTTTAGAGACATTTTGGAAGAAACTCCAGGTTGCGCGTTGAAAGAGAAACTCTTGCGTGTGAACTTCAATATTAATTTGTTCAGAAATCCCGAGCTTGGGCAAGTGGAATCCCAGGAGGACTTCACTACGAATTCTTGAAGAATCCCCTAAAATATAATCTGTTGGCACGGCTAGAAGAGTCTCTGGAAATAAGCTTGAAGAAGTCTGTGCAGTAACTACAAGAGAATCGGTGGAGAAACTCTACCAGAAAATACTAGAGCAATTTTATGAGGACTCTTTGAAAAAAAAAAAAATGACATTGAATCTATGAGACAACTTCAGGAAATCTCTGAAAAAAGCTTCCGAAGATACCTTTGAAGGGTTTCCAAGATATGCTCATGGAGAAACTCAAGCAGTAGTCTCTAAACTAGAGGAATCCTGTGAGAAACTGTAAGACGATACATACATATACATTTATTTGTTCAACATCACAGTTAAGACACGACATCATCAACAATAGCACGCCACAATGCTCGGTTTGTGGCTGCCACTCACACTCTTCATCATCAGTCACGCCCAATGCTCATCAAGTCACGTTCCACCTAATCCACACATCGTGCTCTCTGCACACTCCACGCCTTCTTGTGCTAACCGGATCAGTCGCGAACACCAACTTTGCAGGGTTGTTGTCCGGCATTCTTGCAACATGCCCTGCCAAATATATCCTCCCGGCTTTAACCACCTTCTGGGTGCTTGGTTCGCTGCTGTAAAGTACAGCAAGTTCGTGGTTCATCCTTCTCCGTCACACACCATTCTCCTGCACACCGCCGAAGATCGTCCTTAGCACGCGTCGCTCGAAGACTCCGAGTCCTTGCAGGTCCTTGCTCAGCCATTTCTCGTGTCCGTAGAGGACCACCGGTCTTATTAGCGTTTTGTACATGGTGCATTTGGTGCGTGGGTGAATCTGTTTCGACCGCAGTTTCTTCTGGAGCCCGTAGTAGGCCCGACTTCCGCTGATGATGCGCCTCCGATTTTCACGACTCACGTTGTTGTCTGTCGTCAGCAGAGATGCCAGATATACAGATTTTTCTGTATTATACAGATTTTATACCTTATATGTATGGGGCTGTCCATTAATTACGTAAGGGTTTATAGGGGGAGGGGGAGTTTGAGAAGTCTTACGCGCCATACAAAAATATTTGGCTTTCCATACAAAAAATCTTACAAGGGGGGGGGGGGGGAGGGGGCGTCGAAAAATCGCAAAAATTCCCTTACGTAATTAATGGACAGCCCCCATACAGACAAGATATAGAGTACAGAAAAATACAGATTTTTAAAAAGTGATACAGATTCCTCAAGAAACCAATAAATTTGAAGTTATTTTTAATAAATTCAATGAAAACTTTATAAATTCCTCTTTAAACCTTAAAGAATTTATGAAAATTTGTACATTTTTACACATGTTTTAGGAAAACATATGCTAGTAAAAATTATTATCTGTCAAAAAGAAGTTTATTTGTATGAGATTCTATTGAAATCTAGGACTCTCGGTGTCTACTATTCCCTCAAATACGGCGATGCAGAAAAATCTGCAGTGATACAGATTTTTGATAAAATAATCTGGCATCTCTGGTCGTCAGTAAACATCCGAGGTAGACGAATTCCTCCACCACCTCGAAGGTATCCCCGTCTATCGTAACATTACTATCCAGACGGATCCGGTCGTGTTCGGTTCCGCCTACCAGCATGTACTTTGTTTTTGAGGCATTCACCACCAGTCCGACCTTTGCTGCTTCGCGTTTCAGGCGGGTGTACAGCTCTGCCACCGTTCCAAATGTTCTAGCGATAATGTCCATGTCGTCCGCAAAGCACACAAATTGACCGGATTTTGTGAAAATCGTTCCCCGGCTGTTAAGTCCGGCTCGTCGCATCACACCTTCCAGAGCAATATTGAAGAGTAGGCATGAGAGTCCGCCAACTTATCGCAGTCCCCGGCGAGTCACCCGAAACCCTTACGCAGTTTTGCACACCGTCGTCCATCGTTGCTTTAATCAGTCTAGTCAGTTTTCCAGGAAAGCCGTTTTCGTCCATGATTCTCCATAGCTCTGCGCGGTCGATACTTTTGTATTCCGCCTTAAGGTCGATGAACAGGTGATGCGTTGGGACTTGGTATTCACGGCATTTCTGGAGAATTTGCCGTACGATGAAGAGATCTGGTCCGTTGTCGACCGGCCGTCGACGAAACCGGCTTGATAAGCTTCCACAAACTCATTCGTTTTAGGTGTCAGACGACGGAAGATGTTCTGGGATAGCACTTTGTAGCCAGCCTTCAAAATTGTGATCGCCCTCAAGTTCTCACACATTAACTTGTCGCCTTTCTTGTGGATGGGACAGATTATCCCTTCTTTCCACTCCTCCGGTAGCTGTTCGGTTTCCCAGATCTTGACTACTAACTGGTGCAGACAGGTGGCCAACTTCCACTGCTTCCACCTTTCGATCACCTCACGTTTGTCCGTCAAAAGGCCTCCGTCTTTATCCCTGCATATTTCGGCTCGCGACACGAAGTCGTTGCGGGATGCGTTGAACTTCTGGCAGAACTTCCGTGTTTCTTGGGAAAGGCACAGCAGTTCCATTTCTTCGCACTCCGTTTCTTCCAGGCAGCGCTTTTCTTTTGTAACGTTCCACGTTCTGCCGAGTCCCTTGCTGCAGCATTACTGTTCTCGCTGCATTCTTCTCCTTCAAAAATGTTCTGCACTCTTTGTCGAACCATTCGTTCCGTCGATTCCGTTTAACTTACCCGAATGTGCTCTCAGCTGCGTCATTGATGACTGCTTTAACTGTGCTGTAGTAGTCTTCTAGAGGGGCCTCATCCTCTGGAAACCCTCCTACGAAATTGTGTGCGTATCCAGAGGCGACATCCGGTTGCATCTGTCCCTCAAGGTTGTATCGTGGCGGTCGCCGGTACCGTACATTGTTGATGACGGAGAGCTTTGGGCGCAGTTTGGCCATCACTAGGTAGTGGTCGAAGTCGATGTTGGCGTCACGATAGGTCCTGATGTCAATAATGTCGGAGAAGTGTCGTCCGTCATCAGAACATGGTCGATTTGAGATTCCGTCTGCTGTGGTGATCTCTAGGTGTAACGATAAGAGAGGCTGTGTTGAAATAAGGTGCTACGTATGGCCATATTTTCGGAGGCGGCGAAATCAATGGGCTGTAGGTCGTTCTCATTCGTCTGCTAGTGGGTGCTGAACTTTCCAATCGTCGATCTGAACTCCTCCTCTCGGCCTACTAGAGCGTTTAGGTGTCCCATAATTATCTTGACATCGTGGCTTGGGCAGCGGTCGATCTCGTATTCGAGCTGCGCGTATAATGCGTCTTGGTCATTATGCTTCCGGAGAATCGGCAATTGATCCTCCACCTGCACATTCTTTTGTCGATCGTCTACTAAACGATCACGCACTTCTGCATGTCGCCCGTCATGATAAATGCTGTTCCCAGCTTACTTGTATTGCCGTAGCTCTGGTAGATGGTATGATGGTATTCGTACCATGGAACCTGTCCAGCACCTGTCTAGACTAAATCGGTGATTCTAGAACCCAAATGGGCCTAATTTGTGCTCAAAATAGCGATATCTCTACTGGTTTCTGAGATATTTGAAAAAAATGTCGTTTTTCAGTATTTTTTGGGTTGGGTACCCAAATATGACATTTTTTTAAATATCTTGGAAACCAGTGGAGATATCGCAATTATGAGCACAAATTTGGGCCCCATTTGGGTTCTAGAATCACCGATTTAGTCTAGAAAAAATAAGTTTGAAAATTAAATTTGAAATGATTTTTGAAAGTTTGTTCTAGCAAAAATTTCACTTGAACCCTCTGCGCCACCCCTAAATATCAACCGAAATCGCTCATTTTTGTACAGCTGACTTATTTCGACTAGTAGATCACTTTCCACTTGGGAAATCATATATCGGAGAGATTTTTTGAAATTAGCCCCACCCTACTACCCAACCAGAACGAAAACATTGCAATATCTGGTATCCTTGCATCCTTGCAACCTTTACGGACCTACAAGTCCAAAAAAAAACTTTTACTCGGCCATCACCAACTACCGAACCGATAGCTCGATGAATTTTATTGTTTATTCACTGAACGGTGCCGTCATCGCCACAGGCCACGTGCTCCGAAGCATTTCTCCCGTACGGCCATCCGTTCGTCTATGCTGCAGCTTGCATGGTATCAATTCCTGTCGGATGCTAAATTGATTCAATTACCGGAAGAGGATTGACTGGAATCATTGAAAGCGAGTCCCCACTTTTAATTGGTATATCAGACGGATGTGCCTCTCTGTGTGTGTGCGCGCCATAGTATGCGTTTGTAAAAACTCACCCAGAAGGTGCAGTTCATTGAGTAGAACTTACTGATTCCATCCATTCCACATGGTGGCCAATCTATAGAGAGGTACTTGAATGGGCACAAAAAGTGCTGCCTTCGGCGAGGCGTTGGGAAAAAGCTCAGTACTCTTCCACTTATCCCCGCCACGCTTTTTGTTGAACAGTAATCAACAACGTTCGACGATGGACGGAAAACAGAGAGAGTCCAGGCCATGGAACTCACGTACCGAAGCTAAAATGGCAGGATACTAAAATTTTCAATTTTCGACCACGTCCACACTTATAACCGCCACCACCATCCAGTCAGCCTCCCAGCTACTACTGGTGCTAGCTCAAAGCTAGGAGGAGATTCCGGAGAAAGCTCCGAGCTGGACAGAACATTAAATTAATGTTTGACTGATACTGACTTGTGCTACCCACTTTGTACTACTCTGGCTGATGGTGCTTTTACAAAGAACGAAACGATGACGTTGGTCGAAGTTGTGCCCATGGGTGCGTGACTTTTGTGTCCGGAGTTGGTTGTCGATTTCGAAGCCCAGGCCAGCCAGCCCAGAGCAGACGCAACCAACACGCTTCGGAGAAGTGGAGAAGAATGGGAACTACATCAACGGACCAAGGGCTGCTAATGAACCACGTCGTCGTCGTCGTCGCCACCGTCGTCCTCGGGGTGGTTCTTATTTAGAACAGGGGTTGACAATTTATAGGATGAACACTGAACAGTCCATTTTGAAGCTTTCATCAATTTCAACGAGAGAATATAAATTTCAAATAGCTTACGCAATGTACTTTTTAAGTTATAATATTTTCAGTATACAGATTTACTTTAGTAAAGTTTCCTAAACACAGGGTCAATTTTTATTGACCGATTTGAATAGATGAGATAGCAGACACTTTGGTTTATGCCCACTAGTTCATCGTGAATTTTCAAGGAAAGTCCTTTCAAAAATGTAAGAACAGCCGGGTTTGAAAGCGCAGTTGGTCACACGTCCGCTTTATTAGCAGATACTCATGGGTTTGATTTTCTGCCCCAGCAATCGCAATTCTCGAGAACGGCAGACACTGACGCTCTTCTAAGGCCATAACTCTAACAAACCTGAATGAGTTTTGACGAAGGGCAACGCAAACGGACACCAACAAGAAAGATTTTTACTTGACAACTTGCGCCACCTAGCGATGAAATCAGCAATCAATTGGTAAGTCAATTGGAATCCTTGTCAAATTTGCCGAAGACGACATTTTTCTAACTTCTTTAGAGCCCGAGCTAGAGAAGATGACAACTTTACATGACAACTAGCATTACCTAACGATGAAATCAGAAACTGTTTAGTGTATCCAAATTGTTCACGACCTTCCGAACAAATTTGCCGAAGACACCATTGTTCCAAATAAACTAGATCTTGAGATATCGCTTGTTGTAACTTATGAGTACGCCGAGGACCTGGGATTGAATCCCACTCCCGACATACTCACAAAAGGTGAGTTCTTCCTACGGGAGGGAAGCAATGCGTGGGTCCTGAGTTGAACTAGCCTTGGGTTAAAAATCTCAATAAAGATATAAAAAAAAATTTTGGGGACTTCTACTGATGATTGTACAGCAAAACAACTTGTACCTAGCGCCTTCATCGACCTTCATGCCAACTAAGTGGATGTTTATTAGCATTGTATTGTAGTTCTATTATTATACTACAACTTTCCCGACTAGACAGTTGTAACAAAAATATAACATAATCCTAACAAATCATGATATTTATAACTCATTGTGATATAATCATGTTCAACATCGACACGAATGCACATTTGTGTAAAGTGTCGATAATAAACAAACAAACAAACAAACAAACATGTTCAACATCCTTGGTGTTTTCAAAATACTATAACTCAATTTTATGGCATTCTGTTATAAATGTTGTTTCATAACTCATTGTATTATAATTTAGTTTTGAATCTTTGACATTAGGGAAATAATGTAACGAAACTATAACAAATTATGATAGAAACCAGTAATCCAGAGGCTAAAATTCATATCACATTTTGTTATATTTTTGATATGATTATAACAAAATAGGTTATAATCTTGATTAGACCAGTGTACTTTAAGTTACATTTTTATTCCTGCAGCTAGTTTATAATATAATAAGTTAGAGAAAAATATTATAACATCATAAGCACAACGCAATATGATACAAACTTGATATAATTTTCTAGTCAGGTTGCCAAAGAAAGTACGGCACTATCTTGGAATATGCCTGAGATACTGGTCCACATCCACAATTAGGAGAATTCCCATAAGATATGGGTTTACTAAAACATGGACTGCCGTGCAATAGGAATCCGTGCTAGAGGAGACCCTGTAAAAGGGTAGCTGAAGAATGAAAATTATTATATCAAATGTCTACGTGGAACGTTTCAGTTTCATCTCTGAAGACTTTCAAAATGGTTTTTTAAAAACTCTTTAGTACATATTTTTTTTTAAATCTTGAGAAATGTATTAATAACTTTGGCGTAATAATTGTTAAAAAAATAATGGAATCACTAGAATAACCTTTACCTTCCTAACGCAGCACGTTGGGAACAGCTTGCTGAGGTAGTGTACGGTTTGGGTCAAAAAATGTCCCAATACACAAGAAGAGTTAAGCAGTTTCGTGAGGAATCCTGAAATCTTGGAAGGTTTCTTTTACTTTTGCACAATGTTGTGTTACAGTTTTCTCTAAGAACTACGCCATGTATTTTTTTTTGCGGAAAGTTTTCCAAAACAAATGCCTAGCAAACTTCAAATTTAATGATCTCAATGAAAGATGAATTAAGCAGGGGAAATCATAGGAGGAATTCGTAAAATATTCCTGAACATTTCTGGAAAACGTTCATGGAGCCAAGAGAAAATGTCCTAATGAATTTAAATCAATGTCTATCAGAGTTTGCTAAAGAATCAGCGAAGGAATCACTGAGCAAATCTTGAAAAATATTTCTGGAACGAATACTTGAAAAATTCTGAATAAACGTTTGAAAGAATCATTGCCGAAATTCCTGAAGGAATACGCAGAGGAATTCTGAAAGAACTCTCTAGAGGATTTCTTTAAGCAACCCGTGGACGAACATTGGAATGAGTCATTAAAAAAATCTCGATATATTTTACGAATACATTCTCTAAGGAAATTAATTACATTTTTTTGTTAGAACCCTTGGGAAAGTTCTCGAAAAAAATCCTTGGGGAAATTCCTGATGGAATCTTTCAAGGATTTCCTGTAAGATCCTTGAAAAAATCGGAGTAAATGTTTGGAAGGATTTTCAAAGTAGTTCTTGGAGAAAAAAATGCGGGAATCCTAGTGTTTTTCCGAAAGATGCTTAAAAGTAATAAGAGTAAGTCTTTGGAGGAATTTTGGAAAAAGTTGATGAATTTGAATGAAAAAAACCTCAGAGAATTCTTAGAGGAGTTTTCTGAGGGAATGTTGAAAGAAAGTACTAACTACTGAAGCAATTCCTGGAAGAATTCGTCAAATAATCTTTGGAGGAACTCCTTAAAATATCTTTGAATACATCCGTGAGACGTTGACTACAATTTTTGTGGTGGAATTTCTGAAGTTAAACTTGGACGAAATCTTGAAGCAGACATTTATGGAACTCCTGATAGAATTCTTGGAGAAATTCCTGCAATAATACATGAAGGCATTTTTTAAAAACTCCATCAGGAATTCATAAACGAATCCCTAAAACAGATACTGAACGAATTATTGTAGACATTCAGGTGAATTCCAGCAATCCAGAATCTGTTAAGAAATTCCTGAAGTAAAGGAGACATACCTGAAGAATTCCTGTAGGAATTTTCGAAATAATTCAAAAAAGAATTTCTGAAGAAAACTCGTTGGAGAAATCTATGCGAATTTCCGATGGAATTCAAGGAGGAATATCTGAAGGAACCCGTTGGGGACACAGCTGAAGGAATTCTTGGAGAAGTTTCTGAAGGAAAACTTGAAAGAATTACTTTATTCCTCTTGATGGAAATTTTCAAACAATATGTGGAGAAATCGTTAGAGAAAACTATTGAGGTGTCTCTTAAGGAATCCTTGCAGGAATTAGTGAAACAATCTTTGGTGAAACCCTTAATGGAATTTTTGAGGGAAAATCCTTTATACACTTTTTTGGAAAGACCTGAAGATATACATGGAGTAATGCCTGAAGGGGTTTTTGGAAGAATTACTTTAAGGAATTCTTGATGGAGTTAAATAGGAATTCTTGGATTAATTCCTAAACATGTTCTTAAAGAAATCGCTTAATAAATCATTGCAAGAGCTTCTGAAGAAATATGGTGGTATTACTTGGCTCCGGAAGAAATCATTGGAGGAATTACTGAAGGCATCTTTCAAATAAATTATTAGGAAATCTTTGGAGAAACATTCAAGATAAAAGTATCAACGGAGGATTAAAAAAAATCCTTGAAAAATAAATAACAAAAAATCTGTGATGAAATTCCTGAATTTTTTTTTATTTATGTGTATTTTAACTTAGAAGCTTATTCTACACTACCTAAAAAAACTTCAATGAAGTTTCTCTAGAAAACTTTTAAGAAATTTGTCTGGTGAAATTCTTGTATAAATACTTGATCAAATGTTTGCAGAAATATTTTAACCTTACCATGAAAATATTTTTGAAGTATTCTCGAAAAAAATCGCTGAACGGGTCCTTGGTCAAACTTCCGAAGATATTCCTGAAAAAATAGTTGCAGGTTTATCTGAGAAATTCCTTGGTCTAGTTCGTTGCAACGATTTCTCATGAACTTCTTGGAGAAAAATCTTAAGGAATCTCTGAAAGAATCTCTGGAAGTTTAAAATATTTTTTGGGACAATGTTCGAGGGAATTCCTGAAAAAGATGGAAAATTTCTGAAGGAATCCTTGTAGAAATCCTTGGACAAGTTTATGAATGAAACTTTGGAAGAATTCCTGAAAGATTCCTTGGAGGATCCTTAAGGAATCCTCATAGGATTCTATTAGTAACTTTGGAATAATTTTCGAACCAATCCTTGGGGACATTTCTGAATCAATCATTGGAGGAGTTCTTTGAATAAATTAAGGAGAAAATTTAGCGAAGTAATTTCTGAAAGAATTCTGGGATTAAATCGTGAAGCAATTCTTTGAGGTATGTCTCAAAGATTCTTTGAAAGATTATCCGGAAGAAAACAAGGAATTTCTGAAGATTGCAGATATAACGCCGTCTTTTTAGAAATTTCTTTTTGTTTTTTTTCGACTGAGAGAGTGCAGTCTTATGTGCGAAATAATTATTGTTGCTCCAACGTTTCGATTCCAGTTTGGATCTTCATCAGGGGATCCCCACACTGCAATCACAGTGAAACCAAGCAGCCAAAGTTTGGTAGCCGCGTAAAAAAGAATTGTTCAGATTCATAGCCCGATTTGATCACTGCTTCTTTGGGTTGCTCTAGTCGAGCGAGCGTGTATTCACAAATCAGCGCACATGCACAGTGGTTCGAATGTGCTGTGAATGATCTACCGAAGTGTGGTGATCATCTGCCGAAGTATAGGCCCTGATGAAGTCAGCAATAACCGGAGTAGGAGAAAAACTCTACGATATATATTTGCTTTAGAGTTGTTGGAACTTCAACACGATTTGCGAATGCAAGTGATCAAAGCGGAAGTGGAATTCTATCGAAAGAAGTATGAACTACTAAGGCAGATTGAAAACCGTCGGACGAGTCGGCAGAGTGCTTGTCATTTAATGTGTCGAATTTATGGGTTTGGTTCTCCTTTACCTCTTCCGATGGGGCAACCGTAATCGGTTGCGGAACACTACCGGTTGTCCCCAATATGGCCGGAAACTTTTTTTGCGAAATCAAGATGCTTAAAAATCCGCGATTTGATGTGTCGCTTGCATGGGTTTGGCTCCTTTTTATATTTGACCATTTCCGGTGGGACACCCGGAACCGGTTAAGGATCACAACCGATTCAGATATGTTCTGAAAATATTTTCCTGCTTACTGTTCATCAGGATATCAAAAATGCCACTATTTGACATGTCGCTTGCATGGGTTTAATTAACTTTTATACTTTGTCACCTCCGGCGGAACATCTGAAACTGGTTCCGATATGGTCTGAGAATTCTTTGCTGCTTACTGTTCATCAGGATATCGAAAAAGCTGCGGTTTGATATGTCGCATGCATGGTTTTAGTTCAATTTTATATTTGGCCACTTCCGACGGGACACACGGAACCGGTTCCGGGACACAACTGGTTCAGATATGGTCTAAGAATATTATCCTGTTTACTGTTCATCATGATATCAAAAAGCCACTATTTGATATGTCGCATGCATGGGCTTGGTTAACTTTTATACTTGGCCACTTCCGGCGGGACATTTGCAACCGGTTCCGGAACACTACCGGCTCTGATATGGTCTGAGAATGTTTTCCTGCTTACTGTTCATCACGTTATCGAAAAAGCCGCGGTTTGATGTGTCGCATGCATGGGTTTAGTTCACTTTTATGTTTGGTCACTTCCGGCGGGACACCCGGAACCGGTTCCGGGACACTACCGGTTCAGATATGGTCTGAGACTATTTTTCTGCATACTATTCATCAAGTTATCGAAAATGCCGTAGTTTGATGTGCCGCATGGATGGGTTTGTAGCGTTTTCATATCTGGCCCCTTCCTGGGGTATCGGTCCGGAACACCTAAATGGCCATAACTCCGGAACGGCTGGACCGATCTGAACCATTTTCAATAGGAAACAATGGGACCAGATTCCGCGTCGAATGAACCGTCGGTCATTAAAATCGATTGAGGTTTACTGCCCAAAAGCGATGTGAGTTTTTTTGTACACATACGCACATACACACACCCAGACATTACCTCAATTCGTCGGGCTGAGTCGATTGGTATATAAGACTTGACCCCTCCGAGGCTTGCAAATTTTCGTTTGAAGTGAACATATAGACTTTCGGTACACCTTGGTGCACGAGAAAGGCAAAAATCATTTGTTGAATGAATTGCTGAAGCAATTGAAGGATAACTGAAGAAATTCCGAAAGAAGAGAACTAGTTTTAATGGATTTGCGGTAGGAAAATTTAGTAGAATTCCCGAGAAATTCTCAAATTAATTGACGCAGCAATCCCTAAAGAAATTATCGAAAAAAAATCTCGAAAATATCCGAGTTAATTTTCAAAAGATTTGTTGAAAAAACTGCTAAAGGAATTTCCGATTACATTGGCGAAAGGATTTGCATAGGAATTGTCAAAGTAGTTTCAAAGAGAATTTCTGAAGGGGTTATCATACGGTTTTCCTGAAGAATTTATAAAGAAAACCCTAAAGAAATTCGTCAGAAGGGTATTAGTCCAAATTGCAGAAGGATGTCCCGAACCCATCCAATGAAAAATCCACAAAAGAATTGTAGAAAAAATTCTTAAAAAAAAAAGATTTTCAATGAAAATTTCTTAAACTTCCTAAGCCAATTTCCAGTCACGAACACATCTAGGAATCAGCATAACTCAATATGCTTACAAATGCCGTTCACCGTTAATAGCACAAGATGGGTGTCGCATATGGCCCATAAGTCGCAGTTCGACAACCCCTGCATAGATGATGGGAAAGATCACGAGTGGATTAGCGGGACGAACCGAGGAGAAAGAACTCTCAGGAATGCCAGCCAGTTTCGTCACGTGCCAACACAAGGGGAAAGTTGAGACGCCGAACGAATGGTCGCATGGTGGCATTTTTGATGTTGTGCCCATAGCTTGTCTCACCTCTCCTCGCCTTGGTTGTCTACAAGTAGGCTCGTGTATGATAGATATCTTCTGCCTCAGGCCGGCTGTGTATTCGAGAAAGCCTTGTCGCGGATGAAAGATGGATGGAGCAGTTGTAGTGGGAGTTTGTCTTGAGCCCGATTAAATGGAACAAAGGAAACTGAAGGAACTCTGAACGAACGTTTAATTTCGCCTGTTTTGTGACGCTCTGGGTGTGAAGTAATGAGCTCAAGAGAGTAAACTGATTTACTGCCGTAATTCTGCAAAGTGACGTAAGCGCCATTCAAAATGTCGATATTTGTTGGTATATTATATGTAATATCTGGTGTAAAGATAACACTGTGGTATGCCTGTTGTATAAGAATGCAAGATCTAGTCGTAATCTATCATCTATAGAAAGAAACTTAGAGGATGAGCAAGAGTTTTATGCATAATAACCAAAAAATGGGCCAAAACTATCAATGTCGCTTACGTCACTTTGCAGAATTTGGGCAGTTTAGTGCTGCTCATTGTTGCGATGGTTACTGACTGAAGTGTATGAAACGTTTTGTTCTGGAACGGAATGATGTATAAAATGTATACTTGTTTGTTTGTTAGTTGAGATTATTGCCAACTAAAGTCAGAATAACTTATCTATAGATAATATATCGGTATCGTTTACTACTATTTTTTTACTTTTTGTTTTATTTTTTTGTGAATTTTAGCAGTGAGGTAATCTATTTCGTATATCTCTTGTTTCCTAGAAATTGCTCAGAACTAGGCTTAGAACTTTTAAAAAGTTATGATGGAAAACAATGTTGCTAGAAAGGGTTTTTTATGTTAGTTTGAAAAACTCTAGACAGCAAATTCAAACGCACATTTCTCAAAACCGACCACCCAGATCCTAGACACGATTGGCGTCAAAACTAATTATTTCCACCATTTGCCATTCCACAGTGTCGTCACCACAACCTCTCGAATCGACTTCAAAGCAAGACACGTAATTAAACTCACCGAGTGATAAAACCACCACCGACATTCCAATTCTTCATTCTCTGGCCACATATTGTAGGTGCCGTCCCGTCCTGTCCCGTCCCGGCATCCTGTCAGGATCTATTTCGCAAGCAATTATTTTTGTCCACATGAGCACGTGTTTCCATTCATAGTGGAGGAGCAACTTCGCCACCGGTTTCCGTTCGAGTGTGTGTACTACATACAGTACGAAAGTCGTATCATCATGTCGTAGCGTTTTTTTCCTGTTTCGTTTTTAGATGGTGTTTTTTTCATCTTTCGAGGTCCAACGGACACTGAATGCAATCCAAACAAAGTTGCACATTTTTCTTGCCCTGTTTGGTCGGACAGACTTGGAGATATGTGTGTTCATATGACGGGGGGAGATCGGTACAAGAAGCACTGTTTGGGTTTAACTACTTACTATGCATTCACTGATACCAGTAGGCATGAAGACTAAAAAATCAGAGGACCAAAAGACCAAAAGACCAGAAGACCAGAAGACCAGAAGTTCAGAAGACAAGAAGACCAGAAGACCAGAAGACCAGAAGACCAGAAGAACAGAAGAACAGAAGACCAGAAGATCAGAAGATCAGAAGATCAGAAGACCAGAAGACCAGTAGACCAGAGAACCAGAAGACCAGAAGAACAGATGTACAGAAGACCGGAAGACCAGAAGACCAGAAGTACCGAAGACCGGAAGACCAGAAGACCAGAAGATCAGAAGGCCAGAAGACCAGGAGACCAGAAGACCAGAAGACCAGAAGACCAGAAGATCAGAAGACCAGAGAACCAGAAGACCAGAAGACCAGAAGAGCAGAAGACCAGAAGACCAAAAGACCTAAAAACAGAAGACCAGAAGGTCTAAGAACATAAGAACAGAAAACCAGAAGACCAGAACTCTAGAAGTCTAAAATACAAGAATACCAGAGAATCAGGAAATCAAAAGACCAGGTGATCAGAAATTGATGTTTGTATAAATGTGTATTTTAACTTAGGAGCTAATTCTACACTTATTTATCCATTGATGTTTTTTATTTTTCAAAGATTACAGTCGAGCCAAGGGGCCATTTGTCTTGTTTTCCCCGGGTTGGTTGTTTGCTCCAACAGCCTTGCATGCCTACCAGTTTGGCTGTTATTCCAGCTATAGCCTAAAGCGCAAATGAACTTAGGCGAATAAAAAACCTGAGCCTGAAAGTGGGAAAATGCATAACTTGAGAATGCAAACAACAGAATAATAAGCACGTCTGGGTGTAGTTCAGTCAGATGAATCGTACATGTAGTACGGACAGACAAGCATAGGAAAAAGTAACTGAGAACAAGCATGGAGCATGATGTTACTTTACTTTGGATGAAAGGTTGTTTGAATACACGATAAGAACGCAAAGACGAGCAAGTAATTACGCGAATGAAGTTTTCGTTGCGGAGCGCTGAGGGGTCCACCGGTTCACACTAGTGTCCATATGTAACCATGCAGTGATAAACGCATGGATTTTATGAGGTTTCAGGAAAGTTTAAAGGTACTTTCAGAGGTGTTTAACCGGTTCCGGGTGTCCCGCCGGAAGTGGCCAAATATAAAAGTGAACCAAACCTATTCATGCGACACATCGACACCAACATTTCAAAAGGGCGTAACTGCTTTTGGAATCATCACCTTCTTTTAAAGCTGTGGATCATGTGTTATGATTTCCATGTTTTTCACAACAAGTACCAGATGGGAAAAACTCTCCTCTTTCCGACAACCACGGTGGTTTGAGTGTAAGGGAGGCAGTACGACCTACAGCTTTGAAAGAAGGTATTACTTCCAAATGCAGTTACGCCCTTTTGAAATGTTGTTGCCGACATCAAATCGCGGCTTTTTCAATAACCTGATGAAAGGTAAGCAGGAAAATAGTCTTAGACTATATCTGAACCGGTAGTTTTCTGGAACCGGTTCCGGGTGTCCTGCCACAAGTGACCCAATATAATATTTAAACAAATCCATGTATGCGACACATCAAATCACAGCTTTTTCCAAAACCTGATAAACGGAAAGCAGGAAAGAGTCTAAGACCATATCTGAACCAGTAGTGTTCCGGATGGTTCCGGGTGTCCCGCCGGAAGTGGAAAAATATAAAAGTAAACCAAACTCATGCATGTGACACATCAAATAGTGGCCTTTTTGATAACCTTATGAATGGCTAACAAGAAAATAGGCTCAGACCACACTAGAAGCTATCGGTAGTGTTCCAGAAGCTGTTTCGGGTGTTTCACTGAAAGTGCTCAAATATAAAAGTGAACCAAACCCATGCATTCAACACATCCAATCGCGGCACTTTAGATAAACTGCTAACGGCAGGCAATAAATAGTTCAAATAATATTTGGGTAGTGTTCGGAACCGGTTCCGGGTGTCTCGTAGAAAGTGATCGTATGTAAAAGAGAATCAAACCAGTATTCACGACACATCACACGGCTTTTTCGATAACCTTTTGAACGGTTAACGGTTAAAAATTTCAGATCATATTTGGGAAAACTAGCAGTGTCCCGGAATTGGTTCCGGGTGTCTCTCCGGATGCGGTCAAATGTAGAAGGGTACCAAAGCTTCACATGCGACACATCAAATCTCGGCTTTTTTGATAACCCGATAAACGATTTTCAGAAAAAATAGCCTCAGATTACATTAGAGACTATCGGTAGAGTTCCACAACAGGCTCCGGGTATCCCGCCGCAATTGGTCAAATGTAAAAATGACCCAAACCCGGTACATCGAATTGCTTTTTTCAGTAACCTGATGAACGGATAATAAGAAAATAGACACTGGCCACATAAGTTACTATCGGTAGTGTTACTAGTTCCGGGTGTTCCGCTGAAAACGACCAAATGTAACAGTGAATCAAACCTATGCATACGGTACATTAATAGTGGTTTTTTCGATAACCTAATGAACCATTAGCAGGAAAACAGGCTCAGACTACATTCAAAACTACTGGTAGTGTTCCGGAATCGGATCCGTGTGTCCCGCCGAAAGTAGCGAGACCCATGCAAACCCATGCATGGGACACATCACTTTTTGGGGACTTTTTTGATAACCTGATGAACAATCAACAAGAAAATAGGCTCAGACCACATTAGAGACTATCGGTGGTATTACAAAAGCAACGGGTGCTTCGCCAGAATTACGAAAGCCTAATTTTCAGTTCTGCCCCTACGTTGAACACAAGTGCCATCAATAAGTTTCCCAGTTCGATGATGACTTTGATGGAATTCTTGCTTTTCTAAATAAAGTATTCAGGAACATTTTGACTTGCGTCGACGGAAAGATCATGAGTACATATTCGACGAGAAAGGTACTATCACCACAAGGTGGATAATTCTAAGTTTTTTTTTTAATTCTTGCTAGTGATTTTCCTTGCAATAAATAACACAACACACGCTTTATAACTTGATTCATACCAAACGTCTGGAACTCCTTTTCAGAACTAACTTGTTTTCGCTTAATTGTGCTCCTTTGTTCATCCAAAATCTGCAAACACTTTCCCGGCATACCGAGGCACCCAACATCATGCCCGAAAGGCACAATTGGAAGCAGGTTTTCCCCGTTTGCTGTCCAAACCAGTACCAGATTTCTTACCAGCAACAGAGAAATGCAAAGGTGGTGGCGGCGGCGGAAGAGAATTGGCCTCTTGGCAATTGTTATACAGATTCTCAAAAGCATACACCACATTCGGAAAGCGAGAGAAGCGAAAAGCGGAAACAGCCAAAAAAGCAATAAAAATGGGCATAATGCATGCAAACGATTTTCCAATTGTGGGCCTGACACTCTGCTGGCTGGCAGAGCTTGTATTGCAGCAGAAGCTGTGCCTTTTGGACTCTCACGGTTCGGACTCGGGGCGAAACACTCGAAACAAAAATGGTCATTAATTTTTGCCTGTTTCATTCATACTTTGCACCTCTGCTGGTCGATGATGGCGGTGGGTGGTGGCCTATTCTCGGAGGCGTTTTGCTTTGTGCAATTAAACTCTCAAGTGCAGAAAGAAATCAGTGATTTAAATGGTTTTCTTTTCGGTGGGTTTATGACTGCAGGGTACTGTTTTGACAACTTTTGATTAACCCTCTAATACCCAAATTTTTGATTTTGATCTAAATATCATTTTTCGTCATCTAAAATCGATTTAAACATGTTTTGGAAGATGATTTTTTTAAATTCTCGATTTCGTGAATTTCAGTTTTTGATTTTTCTAATTTTTATTTTTAAACATGCCCACACTTTTATATTTTTCCTGGAAGACTATTTAGGGTACGGATTTTTTGAGATGGAAACATTTTGAGATTTTATGATTATTGTTGAAATATTTTTATTTTAAATTTTTTTCATAGATAATTTTATTTTCCGTGTAATTTTAAGGAAAATAATTTTAGAGTGTTTTCGATCCCCTTAAACTATTAATCTAGGATAGAATGATTTGGGAAAAATTTAAAACATGTTAATTGTTGCGATTCAATATAAAATAAACAGTGACTTCTAAAAGGTGACCGAAACATCAATTTTTTGATGATTTTAAAAAAAATGTAAATACGCTTCAAAATACACCAAAAACCATTTTGAGATATACAAAACAGTCCTAAATTTCAGCCAAAATTATAAAAATATTGATTTTCCACGAAACAAAAATTACAAAAATGCTCAAACTATACCCCGTCTAAAGGCGGGGTTGGGTATTAGAGAGTTAAGCTTTAAAACGTGCCAAAATCGGAATATATATGGGGAAACGATCCCCTTCCTTAAACAAATTTTGCTTAGAATTTCTATCGTATAATGTTCAGGAAAAAAAGGTAATCCTACTCAATATTGCGAACGAATATATGTCGAAAATTGCGATCAAACAGAGCTGGACAATTTCAGTCAAATCATGCACTTAAGGTATCAAAACCTTATTTGTCATATTCGAACAAAGCATTAATCGTCATACCTATGTTTCCTTTTCCCTCATGAATCATTGCATACTTTCATCGAATTTCAGACCATTTTGTATCGTCCTATCATTCCCACGCTTGTTTAGCTCGAATAATGTTGCTTACAAAAGATTCCAGTGTAACGTGTTTCGCTGCCCGTCTGCTGTCCTGTCTTCCATCATTATGGAAATTTCCAGACGGTAAATTGAATTTATCCACCCTGGCTATTCCGTTTTCTTCACGCTACTTGAGAGAACACATTAATTTCAAGGCAAATGCAAGCCGATGAATGATAAGATTTCATGAAGACAAATTCTTCCTTTCAAGGTTCAATGGACACATAGCTTTGAAGTTTAAATAAGTTGGTCCTTAATTTACGAGAAAACATGGCTGCATGAATATTCGACATTTAAGGTGTGTTGGTAAGCCATTCCTCCAAGTAATAATCCAACTTGTTGTCCTGGTAGCCAATGTTCCCATTATCCGACCAGTTTTCTAGAACCCAAGGTGGCACGGGCTGAAAGCAAACTTTTCCATCTAATTCGATTATTCTCTCAATCTATTCGCAGACGACCAAGCTCCTCCAGTTGTGAGGGACAGCCCGTAGAATTTGGGACCTTGCTTTTGTTTCTGGCTTCGTCCAGAATCCTGTTCAGGATTCGTCCGCAAACCTGTTCAGGATTCGTTCAGATTCGTTCACAATCCTGTTCAGGATTCGTTCGGAATCCTTTTCAGGATTCGTTCGGAATCCTGTTCAGGATTCGTTCGGAATCCTGTTCAGGATTCGTTCGGAATCCTGTTCAGGATTCGTCCAGAATCCTGTTCAGGATTCGTCCAGAATCCTATTCAGGATTCGTCCAGAATCCTGTTCAGGATTCGTCCGGAACCCTGTTCAGGATTCGTCCAGAATCCCGTTCAGGATTCGTTCAGAATCCTGTTCAGGATTCGTCCAGAATCCCGTTCAGGATTCGTTCAGAATCCTGTTCAGGATTCGTCCAGAATCCTGTTCAGGATTCGTCCAGAATCCTGTTCAGGATTCGTCCAGAATCCTGTTCAGGATTCGTCCAGAATCCTGTTCAGGATTCGTCCAGAATCCTGTTCAGGATTCGTCCGCAAACCTGTTCAGGATTCGTTCAGATTCGTTCACAATCCTTTTCAGGATTCGTTCGGAATCCTTTTCAGGATTTGTTCTGAATCTTGTTCAGGATTCGTTCGGAATCCTGTTCAGGATTCGTTCGGAATCCTGTTCAGGATTCGTTCAGAATCCTGTTCAGGATTCGTCCAGAATCCCGTTCAGGATTCGTTCAGAATCCTGTTCAGGATTCGTCCAGAATCCCGCTCAGGATTCGTTCAGAATCCTGTTCAGGATTCGTCCAGAATCCTGTTAAGGATTCGTCCAGAATCCTGTTCAGGATTCGTCCAGAATCCTGTTCAGGATTCGTCCAGAATCCTGTTCAGGATTCGTCCAGAATCCTGTTCAGGATTCGTCCAGAATCCTGTTCAGGATTCGTCCAGAATCCTGTTCAGGATTCGTCCAGAATCCTGTTCAGGATTCGTCCAGAATCCTGTTCAGGATTCGTCCAGAATCCTGTTCAGGATTCGTCCAGAATCCTGTTCAGGATTCGTCCAGAATCCTGTTCAGGATTCGTCCAGAATCCTGTTCAGGATTCGTCCAGAATTCTGTTCAGGATTCGTCCAGAATCCTGTTCAGGATTCGTCCAGAATCCTGTTCAGAATTCGTCCAGAATCCTGTTCAGGATTCGTCCAGAATCCGGTTCAGGATTCGTCCAGAATCCGGTTCAGGATTCGTCCTAAATCCTGTTCAGGATTCGTCCTAAATCCTGTTTAGGATTCGTCCAGAATCCTGCTCAGGATTCGTTCAGAATCCTGCTCAGGGTTCGTCCGGAGTCCTGTTAAGGATTCGTCCGGAATCCTGTTCAGGATTCGTCCGGAATCCTGTTCAGGATTCGTCCGGAATCCTGTTCAGGATTTGTCCGGAATCCTGTTCAGGATTTGTCCGGAATCCTGTTCAGGATTCGTCCGGAATCCTGTTCAGGATTCGTCCGGACTCCTGTTCAGGATTCGTCCGGAATCCTGTTCAGGATTCGTCCAGAATCCTGTTCAGGATTCGTCCAGAATCCTGTTCAGGATTCGTCCAGAATCCTGTTCAGGATTCGTCCAGAATCCTGTTCAGGATTCGTCCAGAATCCTGTTCAGGATTCGTCCAGAATCCTGTTCAGGATTCGTCCAGAATCCTGTTCAGGATTCGTCCAGAATCCTGTTCAGGATTCGTCCAGAATCCTGTTCAGGATTCGTCCAGAATCCTTTTCAGGATTCGTCCAGAATCCTGTTCAGGATTCGTCCAGAATCCTGTTCAGGATTCGCCTAGAATCCTGTTCAGCATTCGCCTAGAATCCTGTTCAGGATTCGCCTAGAATCCTGTTCAGGATTCGCCTAGAATCCTGTTCAGGATTCGCCTAGAATCCTAGAATCCTGTTCAGGATTCGCCTAGAATCCTAGAATCCTGTTCAGGATTCGCCTAGAATCCTGTTCAGGATTCGCCTAGAATACTTTTCATGATTCGTCCAGAATCCTGTTGAGGATTCGCCTAGAATCCTGTTCAGGATTTGCTTGGAATCTTGTTCAGGATTCGTCTAGAATCCAGTTCAGGATTCGTTCAGTATCCTGTTCAGGATTCGTCTAGAATCCTATTCAGTTCAGTTGACAGGATTCGACTTGAATCCTGCTCAGAAATCGTTCAGAATCCTGCTTGGGATTTGTTCAAAATCCTGCTCAGGATTCGTTCAGATGCCTGTTCAGGATTCGCCTAGAATCCTGTTCAGGATTCGTCGAGTAACCTGTTCAGGATTCGTCCAGAATCCTGTTCAGAATTCTTCCAAAATCCTGTTCAGGATTTGTCCAAAATCCTGTTCAGGATTCGTGCAGAATCGTGTTCAGGATTTTCCAGAATCCTGTTCAGGATTCGTCCAGAATCCTGTTCAGGATTCGTCCAGAATCTTGTTCAGGATTCGTCCAGAATCCCGTTCAGGATTCGTCCAGAATCCCGTTCAGGATTCGTCCAGAATCCCGTACAGGATTCGTCCAGAATCCCGTTCAGGATTCGTCTAGAATCCCGTACAGGATTCGTCCAGAATCCTGTTCAAGATTCATACAGAATCCTGTTAGGATTCGTCCAGAATCCTGTTCGGGATTCGTCCAGAATCCTGCTCAGGATTTGTCCAGAATCCTGTTCAAGATTCGTCCAGAATCCTGTTCAGGATTCGTCCAGAATCCTGTTCAGGATTCGTCCAGAATCCTGTTCAGGAATCGTCCAGAATCCTGTTCAGGATTCGTTCAGTATCCTGTTCAGGATTCGTCCAGAATCCTGTTCAGGATTCGTCCAGAATCCTGTTCAGGATTCGTCCAGAATCCTGTTCAGGATTCGTCCAGAATCCTGTTCAGGATTCGTCCAGAATCCTGTTCAGGATTCGTCCAGAATCCTGTTCAGGATTCGTCCAGAATCCTGTTCAGGATTCGTCCAGAATCCTGTTCAGGATTCGTCCAGAATCCTGTTCAGGATTCGCCTAGAATCCTGTTCAGCATTCGCCTAGAATCCTGTTCAGGATTCGCCTAGAATCTTGTTCAGGATTCGCCTAGAATCCTGTTCAGGATTCGCCTAGAATCCTGTTCAGGATTCGCCTAGAATCCTGTTCAGGATTCGCCTAGAATCCTGTTCAGGATTCACCTAGAATACTTTTCAGGATTCTCCTGGAATCCTTATCAAGATTCGCCTAGAGTCCTGTTCAGGATTTGCCTAGAATCCTGAACAGGATTCCGAATCCAGGGTTCAGAATCCTGTTCATGATTCGTCTAGAATCCTGTTCAGGATTCGTCTAAAATCCTGTTCAGGATTCGCCCAGAATCCACTTCAGGATGCGCCTAGAATCCTGTTCAGGATGCGCCTAGAATCCTGTTCAAGATGCGCCTAGAATCCTGTTCAGGATTCGCCTCGAATCCTGTTCAGGATTCGCCTAGAATCCTGATAAGGATACGCCTAGAATCCTGTTCAGGATGCGCCTAGAATCCTGTTCAGGATTCGCTTACAATCATGTTCAGGATTCGCCTAGAAGCCTGTTCAGGATTTGCCTGGAATCCTGTTCAGGATTCGCCTGGAATCCTGTTCAGGATTCGCCTGGAATCCTGTTCAGGATTGGCCTAGAATCCTGTTCAGGATTGGCCTAGAATCCTGTTCAAGATTCGCCTAGAATTCTGTTCAGGATTCGCCTAGAATCCTGTTCAGGATACGCCTAGAATCCTGTTCAGGATTCGCCTAGAATCCTATTCAGGATTCGCCTAGAATCCTGTTCAGGATTCGCCTAGAATCCTGTTCAAGATTCGCCTAGAATCCTGTTCAGGGTTCGCCTAGAATCCTGTTCAGGATTCGCCTAGAATCCTGTTCAGGATTCGCCTAGAATCCTGTTCAGGATTCGCTTAGAATCCTGTTCAGGATTTGCCTAGAATCCTGATCTAGATTTGTCTAGAATCCTGTTCAGGATTCGCCTAGAATCCTGTTCAGGATTCGCCTAGAATCCTGTTCAGGATTCGCCTAGAATCCTGTTCAGGATTCGCCTAGGATCCTGTGCAGAATTTGCCTCGAATCTTGTTCAGGATTCGCCTAGAATCCTATTCAGGATTCGCCTAGAATCCTGTTCAAGATTCGCCTAGAATTCTGTCGAGGATTCGCCTAGAATCCTGTTCAGGATTTGCCTAGAATCCTGTTCAGGATTTGCCTAGAATCCTGTTCAGGATTCGCCTAGAATCCTGTTCAAGATTCGCCTAGAATCCTGTTGAGGATTCGCCTGGAATCCTGTTCAGGAGTCGCCTGGAATCCTGTTCAGGAATCGCCTGGAATCCTGTTCAGGAATCGCCTGGAATCCTGTTCAGGATTCGCCTGGAATCCTGTTCAAGATTCGCCTGGAATCCTGTCCAGGATTCGCCTGGAATCCTGTCCAGGATTCGCCTGGAATCCTGTCCAGGATTCGCCTGGAATCCTGATCAGGATTCGCCTGGAATCCTGTTCAGGATTCGCCTGGAATCCTGATCAGGATTCGCCTGGAATCCTGATCAGGATTCGCCTGGAATCCTGTTCAGGATTCGCCTGGAATCCTGTTCAGGATTCGCCTGGAATCCTGTTCAGGATTCGCCTGGAATCCTGTTTAGGGTTCGCCTGGAATCCTGTTTAGGATTCGCCTGGAATCCTGTTCAGGATTCGCCTGGAATCCTGTTCAGGATTCGCCTGGAATCCTGTTCAGGATTCGCCTGGAATCCTGTTCAGGATTCGCCTGGAATCCTGTTCAGGATTCGCCTTGAATCCTGTTCAGGATTCGCCTGGAATCCTGTTCAGGATTCGCCTGGAATCCTGTTCAGGATTCGCCTGGAATCCTGTTCAGGATTCGCCTGGAATCCTGTTCAGGATTCGCCTGGAATCCTGTTCAGGATTCGCCTGGAATCCTGTTCAGGATTCGCCTGGAATCCTGTTCAGGATTCGCCTGGAATCCTGTTCAGGATTCGCCTGGAATCCTGTTCAGGATTCGCCTGGAATCCTGTTCAGGATTCGCCTGGAATCCTGTTCAGGATTCGCCTGGAATCCTGTTCAGGTTTCGCCTGGAATCCTGTTCAAGTTTCGCCTAGAATCCTGTTCAGGATTTGCCTGGAATCCTGTTAAGGATTCGCTTGGAATCCTGTTCAGGATTCGCCTGAAATCCTGTTCAGGATTCGCCTGGAATCCTGTTCAGAATTTGCCTGGAATTCTGTTCAGGATTCGCCTGGAGTTCTGTCCAGGATTCGCCTGGAGTTCTGTCCAGGATTCGCCTAGAATCCTGTTCAGGATTCGCCTAGAATCCTGTTCAGGATTCGCCCAGAATCCTGTTCAGGATTCGCCCAGAATCCTGTTCAGGATTCGCTCAGAATCCTGTTCAGGATTCGCTCAGAATCCTGTTCAGGATTCGCTCAGAATCCTGTTCAGGATTCGCTCAGAATCCTGTTCAGGATTCGCTCAGAATCCTGTTCAGGATTCGCTCAGAATCCTGTTCAGGATTCGTCCAGAATCCTGTTCAGGATTCGTCCAGAATCCTGTTCAGGATTCGTCCAGAATCCTGTTCAGGATTCGTCCAGAATCCTGTTCAGGATTCGTCCGGAATTCTGTTCAGGATTCGCCCGGAGTCCTGTTCAGGATTCGCCCAGAATCCTGTTCAGGATTCGTCCAGAATCCTGTTTAGGATTCGTCCAGAATCCTGTTCAGGATTCGTCCAGAATCCTGTTCAGGATTCGTCCAGAATCCTGTTCAGGATTCGTCCAGAATCCTGTTCAGGATTCGTCCAGAATCCTGTTCAGGATTCGTCCAGAATCCTGTTCAGGATTCGTCCAGAATCCTGTTCAGGATTCGTCCAGAATCCTGTTCAGGATTCGTCCAGAATCCTGTTCAGGATTCGTCCAGAATCCTGTTCAGGATTCGTCCAGAATCCTGTTCAGGATTCGTCCAGAATCCTGTTCAGGATTCGTCCAGAATCCTGTTCAGGATTCGTCCAGAATCCTGTTCAGGATTCGTCCAGAATCCTGTTCAGGATTCGTCCAGAATCCTGTTCAGGATTCGTCCAGAATCCTGTTCAGGATTCGTCCAGAATCCTGTTCAGGATTCGTCCAGAATCCTGTTCAGGATTCGTCCAGAATCCTGTTCAGGATTCGTCCAGAATCCTGTTCAGGATTCGTCCAGAATCCTGTTCAGGATTCGTCCAGAATCCTGTTCAGGATTCGTCCAGAATCCTGTTCAGGATTCGTCCAGAATCCTGTTCAGGATTCGTCCAGAATCCTGTGCAGGATTCGTCCAGATTCCTGTTTAGGGATTCGTCCAGAATCCTGTTCAGGATTCGTTCAGAATCCTGTTTAGGGTTTGTCCAGAATCCTGTTCAGGATTCGTTCAGAATCCTTTTTAGGATTTGTTCAGAATCCTGTTCAGGATTCGTTCAGAATCCTTTAAGGATTCGTTCAGAATTCTGTTCAGGATTCGCCTGAAATTTGTTCAGGATTCGCCTGGAATCCTGTTCAGGATTCGCTTAAAACCTGTTCAGGATTCGCCTGGAATCCTGTTCAGGATTCGCTTGAAATCCTGTTCACGATTCGCCTGGAATCATGTTAAAGATTCGCCTGGAATCCTGTTCAGGATTCGCCTGGAATCCTGTAAAGGATTCTCCCAGAATCCTGTTCAGGATTCGCCTAGAATCCTTGTCAGGATTCGCCTAGAATCCTGGACAGGATTCGCCTAGAATCCTGGATAGGATTCGCCTAGAATCCTGATCAGGATTCGCCTAGAATCTTGTTCAGGATTCGCCTAGAATCCTGTTCAGGATTCGCCTAGAATCCTGTTCAGGATTCGCCTAGAATCCTGTGCAGGATTCTTCTAGAATCCTGTGCAGGATTCGTCTAGAATCCTGTGCAGGATTCGTCTAGAATCCTGTGCAGGATTCGTCTAGAATCCTGTGCAGGATTCGTCTAGAATCCTGTGTAGGATTCGTCTAGAATCCTGTTCAGGATTCGTCTAGAATCCTGAGCAGGATTCGTCTAGAATCCTGTGCAGGATTCGTCTAGAATCCTGTGCAGGATTCGTCTAGAATCCTGTGCAGGATTCGTCTAGAATCCTGTGCAGGATTCGTCTAGAATCCTGTTCAGGATTCGTCTAGAATCCTGTTCAGGATTCGCCTAGAATCCTGTTCAGGATTCACCTAGAATCCTGTTCAGGATTCACCTAGAATCCTGTTCAGGATTCGCCTAGCATCCTGTTCAGGATTCGCCTAGAATCCTGTTCAGGATTCGCCTAGAATCCTGTTCATGATTCGCCTAGAATCCTGTTCAGGATTCGCCTAGAATCCTGTTCATGATTCGCCTAGAATCCTGTTCAGGATTCGCCTAGAATCCTGTTCAGGATTCGCCTAGAATCCTGTTCAGGATTCGTCTAGAATCCTGTTCAGGATTCGCCTAGAATCCTGTTCAGGATTCGCCTAGAATCCTGTTCAGGATTCGCCTAGAATCCTGTTCAGGATTCGCCTAGAATCCTGTTCAGGATTCGCCTAGAATCCTGTTCAGGATTCGCCTAGAATCCTGTTCAGGATTCGCCTAGAATCCTGTTCAGGATTCGCCTAGAATCCTGTTCAGGATTCGCCTAGAATCCTGTTCAGGATTCGCCTAGAATCCTGTTCAGGATTCGCCTAGAATCCTGTTCAGGATTCGCCTAGAATCCTGTTCAGGATTCGCCTAGAATCCTGTTCAGGATTCGCCTAGAATCCTGTTCAGGATTCGCCTAGAATCCTGTTCAGGATTCGCCTAGAATCCTGTTCAGGATTTGCCTAGAATCCTGTTCAGGATTCGCCTAGAATCCTGTTCAGGATTCGCCTAGAATCCTGTTCAGGATTCGCCTAGAATCCTGTTCAGGATTCGTCCAGAATCCTGTTCAGGATTCGTCCAGAATCCTATTCAGGATTCGTCCAGAATCCTATTCAGGATTCGTCCAGAATCCTATTCAGGATTCGTCCAGAATGCTGTTCAGGATTCGTCCAGAATCCTGTTCAGGATTCGTCCAGAATCCTGTTCAGGATTCGTCCAGAATCCTGTTCAGGATTCGTCCAGAATCCTGTTCAGGATTCGTCCAGAATCCTGTTCAGGATTCGTCCAGAATCCTGTTCAGGATTCGTCCAGAATCCTGTTCAGGATTCGTCCAGAATCCTGTTCAGGATTCGTCCAGAATCCTGTTCAGGATTCGTCCAGAATCCTGTTCAGGATTCGTCCAGAATCCTGTTCAGGATTCGTCCAGAATCCTGTTCAGGATTCGTCCAGAATCCTGTTCAGGATTCGTCCAGAATCCTGTTCAGGATTCGTCCAGAATCCTGTTCAGGATTCGTCCAGAATCCTGTTCAGGATTCGTCCAGAATCCTGTTCAGGATTCGTCCAGAATCCTGTTCAGGATTCGTCCAGAATCCTGTTCAGGATTCGTCCAGAATCCTGTTCAGGATTCGTCCAGAATCCTGTTCAGGATTCGTCCAGAATCCTGTTCAGGATTCGTCCAGAATCCTGTTCGGGATTCGTCCAGAATCCTGTTCAGGATTCGTCCAGAATCCTGTTCAGGATTCGTCCAGAATCCTGTTCAGGATTCGTCCAGAATCCTGTTCAGGATTCGTCCAGAATCCTGTTCAGGATTCGTCCAGAATCCTGTTCAGGATTCGTCCAGAATCTTGTTCAGGATTCGTCCAGAATCCTGTTCAGGATTCGTCCAGAATCCTGTTCAGGATTCGTCCAGAATCCTGTTCAGGATTCGTCCAGAATCCTGTTCAGGATTCGTCCAGAATCCTGTTCAGGATTCGTCCAGAATCCTGTTCAGGATTCGTCCAGAATCCTGTTCAGGATTCGTCCAGAATCCTGTTCAGGATTCGTCCAGAATCCTGTTCAGGATTCGTCCAGAATCCTGTTCAGGATTCGTCCAGAATCCTGTGCAGGATTCGTCCAGATTCCTGTTCAGGATTCGTCCAGAATCCTGTTCAGGATTCGTCCAGAATCCTGTTCAGGATTCGTCCAGAATCCTGTTTAGGATTCGTCCAGAATCCTGTTCAGGATTCGTCCAGAATCCTGTTCAGGATTCGTCCAGAATCCTGTTCAGGATTCGTCCAGAATCCTGTTCAGGATTCGTCCAGAATCCTGTTCAGGATTCGTCCAGAATCCTGTTCAGGATTCGTCCAGAATCCTGTTCAGGATTCGTCCAGAATCCTGTTCAGGATTCGTCCAGAATCCTGTTCAGGATTCGTCCAGAATCCTGTTCAGGATTCGTCCAGAATCCTGTTCAGGATTCGTCCAGAATCCTGTTCAGGATTCGTGCAGAATCCTGTTCAGGATTCGTCCAGAATCCTGTTCAGGATTCGTCCAGAATCCTGTTCAGGATTCGTCCAGAATCCTGTTCTGGATTCGTCCAGAATCCTGTTCAGGATTCGTTCAGAATCCTGTTTAGGGATTCGTCCAGAATCCTGTTCAGGATTCGTTCAGAATCCTGTTTAGGGTTTGTCCAGAATCCTGTTCAGGATTCGTTCAGAATCCTGTTTAGGATTTGTTCAGAATCCTTTTCAGGATTCGTTCAGAATCCTTTAAGGATTCGTTCAGAATCCTTTAAGGATTCGTTCAGAATTCTGTTCAGGATTCGCCTGAAATTTGTTCAGGATTCGCCTGGAATCCTGTTCAGGATTCGCCTAAAACCTGTTCAGGATTCGCCTGGAATCCTGTTCAGGGTTCGCCTGGAATCCTGTTTAGGATTCACCTGGAATCCTGTTCAGGATTCGCCTGGAATCCTGTTCAGGATTCGCCTAGAAAAATGTTCAGGATTCGCCTGGAATCCTGTTCAGGATTCGCCTGGAATCCTGTTCAGGATTCGCCTGGAATCCTGTTCAGGATTCGCCTGGAATCCTGTTCAGGATTCGCCTGGAATTCTGTTCAGGATTCGCTTGAAATCCTGTTCACGATTCGCCTGGAATCCTGTTAAAGATTCGCCTGGAATCCTGTTCAGGATTCGCCTGGAATCCTGTAAAGGATTCGCCCAGAATCCTGTTCAGGATTCGCCTAGAATCCTTGTCAGGATTCGCCTAGAATCCTGGACAGGATTCGCCTAGAATCCTGGATAGGATTCGCCTAGAATCCTGATCAGGATTCGCCTAGAATCTTGTTCAGGATTCGCCTAGAATCCTGTTCAGGATTCGCCTAGAATCCTGTTCAGGATTCGCCTAGAATCCTGTTCAGGATTCGCCTAGAATCCTGTTCAGGATTCGCCTAGAATCCTGTTCAGGATTCGCCTAGAATCCTGTTCAGGATTCGCCTAGAATCATGTTCAGGATTCGCCTAGAATCCTGTTCAGGATTCGCCTAGAATCCTGTTCAGGATTCGCCTAGAATCCTGTTCAAGATTCGTCCAGAATCCGGTTCAGAATTCGCCTAGAATCCTGTTCAGGATTCGCCTAGAATCCTGTTCAGGATTCGCCTAGAATCCTGTTTAGGATTCGCCTGGAATCCTGTTCAGGATTCGCCTGGAATCCTGTTCAGGATTCACCTGGAATCCTGTTCAGGATTCGCCTGGAATCCTGTTCAGGATTCGCCTAGAATTCTGTTCAGGATTCGCCTAGAATCCTGTTCACGATTCGCCTAGAATCCATTTCAGGGTTCGCCTAGAATCCTGTTCAAGGTTCTCCTAGAGTCCTGTTCAGGATTCGCCTAGAAACCTGTTCAGGATTCGCTTAGAATCCTTTTCAGGATTCGCCTAGAATTCTGTTCAGAATTTCCCAAAATCCTGTTCAGGATTCGTCTAGAATTCCTAGGGGCTTCAGATCTTGGGGGTTTCAGACGGGTTCCTGGTGCGCTTCAAGCGTTTCATAGACTTCGTTGGGCTATATGAAGTTATTGGCAAGGGCAAGTGTTTTTAGGCCGTTTCTGTGTGTCAGGGGGTATTGAATGGAATTCATAATTGATTATGCGCGTAATGAATGGCAAAAGATTACACAACTGTCTTGTATTTTTTTTGCCATCTCCTGTGTAATGTCAATCTTTAAATGTCTTGAAGTGCACTTCGTGGCCCCCTTACCACGGTACAAACGATAAGCACATGCTTTTCTTTCAAGTAGCACTATCATCCTCGGCTCACGGGCCGCTCGGATAAATACGTATGTTTATCCTAATTGCGGCTTTCCGGCTGCTGTTGTTGTTAGTTGTTGTTGATGATATTGTCGGGGAGCAAAGTTGACCCTCTTCAACTCGTGATAAGTGGCAAGTAGTTTTCCCTCCGGAGCCTTAGCGACGCAATCAGTGCTTCCGTGCTGCTACGGAAAATCTGGCACTTTAGCACGGGAAATTCCCTCTCGATTAACATATACACACACCGACACACAAACACGTTTCGGTCCGGAAAACAATGATAACGGTTCCTTCCGACTTTCGAGGGATGAGGACAATCTTATAATTGATTATCGGGGACCCTTTTCTCCGGCCGACATAAACACACCAAACTAATGGTTTCTTCCCAGAAGTTCGCAAAAACCAACTCCAAAAGAACGTCCTCCGACTAATAGATTTGGATTTCTCGAGCCAGATTTTTCAATTTAAGCATCGGAGTGGTGCCTTTTTGGGCGGCCGAAGCCAAAATGGAAATCCACCTTTCATTAAAATGCTGGCGTCGTCGGCCCGGCTTGGGCTAGGCTGCCTTCGTAGGGGTAGGAGACTTTTGAAAGAAAATAATTATTTTAGCATGTTTGGCGTTGGTTGTGGTGGCTTTGACAGGACAACGAATACCACGAGCTGTATGGGTGAAGTAAGAGATGGGGGATAGAAGAAAATGTTGTTTCAAAGGGGCTGTTGCCGAAATTGTATAGCAAAAAGGAAACTTTTCTTAGCAGGATGTTTTCACATTCTCCGGATGAGGTTTTGTGTGCGGTACCAAGTGGGTAGCTGTGTTACCTGTTTGAAAGCGAGAAAGTTGAAAAAGCGCTACGTAAAATGGGTTTCATAGTTTTAATCTGAACCCCTTTTCTACAATACAAGATTATCACATTCTTTGGAAAACAATAGGGCGGCATTCTAGCTTTCACTAAAGTATGTCTTCCTAGCTTTTGCCTAGTTCTTAGCGAATCCTGGGCAGGATTCGTTCTGAGCGGATTCCTCTTCACCAGTACTCTCATCTAGGTACCAACTCTGGCGCTGTACTTCCCTTCCGAAGGAAGAACTCACATTTTGTGAGTTTGTCGGGATTGGGATTCGATCTGAGGTCCTCAGTGTGATAGTCACGGGCTTTAACCATCACACCAGGTCTGCTCCACTTTCATTTCGTAGTCATTTGTCTCTAATGTAATAAAACAATCATTTTTACCTGTTTGATTATTGAGAATTTAGAAAAATATAATACAACACCATTTAACGGTATGACTGTCACGTGGTACTAACAACCATTGCCCGAAACGACCCCGTGTATAGTTTTGTTCGCTTTCAAAACTTGAATGCCCCATTTGTATCACATTTTACGATTAGCGTTAAATTTGCTCCTTGGTCGTCGTCGTCGTTGGTCTCAGATAGAGACCAAGTAAAAAGCGCACCACTTTTGAGGAGGATTCCTGTGGGAAATTCTCTGCAAAGCGTCCGTTTGAGCCTTCGACGCGGGGTATGCAGACAGCAAAAGGGCAGCAGATTCCGAGGGATGCCTTGTAAGTACAGCTAGTTCGTGCGCTAAAACACCAATTATGTTTATTGCGCAAACTGCTGCTTCTCTTATGTTGTTGACGGTGGTGGTGCTTCCGTACACAAGAAGCCCTCTTTGTACCTTCGTACGGCGGCGATGGTTAGTTTGGTTTGGTGGGTATCCCACTCAGACAGAGTTTCATACTTCTTGCAGGGCAAAACGAAAACGACGAACCACTTGGAAGTTTAAGTGGTGGAAAAATCGAGCGCAAGAACAAACGCCAAAAGGTCCACGCCAAAGTGCTCGCGAAAGATGGCTAAAGTGCCATTCATTTTGTGTGGCGCGGCTCTTCGTAAGATTTCTGTCGAGATGCGTTTTTCGGGTACGTTACCATTAGCAGCAGCAGCAGCAGCAGCAGCAGTAAGATGCAAGATGCTGCTGCACGCGAAATGGCGTAAACTTTTTTCCGAGGGCAGTAGTGTTAAATCGTTTTGGGTAAATGTGGGTAATGTTAGCGTCAGCGATGAAAACTTGAAATAAATTGTATCCTCAGGGGTCAGTCACTGTGAAAATAAAGGAAACTCTTGTAATAATGTTCCGTAAGTTATAAGACTTTGATAAATGATAACTTGTAGGCTTCAAATTTTGTTAACTTTCTTTTATTTCCACAGTGTGATCCCAAATAGGGAAGTGTACAGTATGCGGCAGGAAAAAATGCGAAAGTGTTTTTCAACTTCAAACCTCATTTTCGTCCATTTAACGTTAACCAATCTATGTTTCAACGTTCCATGATCTATAATGGGCTAGTTTTCTGAAAAGTTAATTAAAAAATTTCCCATTTGGTGGGAAGGGGGCAGAGGCGTTTCCAGGCGTTCCAAAGCGTTTCAAGGCATTTCAGGAGGTTTCAGATGTACTTCAGTTGGCTTCAGAGGCTTTCAGGTGCATTTCAGATGGATTTCATTTGTGTTTCAGAGGCGTTTCAAGGCATTTCAGGAGGTTTCAGAGAGGCTTCAGAAACTCTCAGGTGAGTTTCATGGAAATTTCATGGGGATTTCAGATGCGTTTCAAAACGTTCCAAGGTGTTTCAGTGAGTTTCAGGGCGTTTCATGGTCTTTCAAGAGGTTCCAGTGTGCCTTCAGAGGGTCACAGGTGAATTTGACCAATTCCATAGGGAGTTTGAGGCGTTTCAAAACGTTTCAAAGCGTTTCAGGGCTTTTCAGGAGGTATGAGGGGGGCTTCAGAGGCTCGCAGGTGAATTTCACGGCGGTTTCACGAGGGTCTCAGAGGCGTTTCAAAGCGTTTCAATGTGTTTCAGGAGTTTTCACAATGGTTGTTTGGGCTTCAGATACTCTCAGGAAAATTTCACGGACGTTTCTGTGGGGTGTGAATAATGATTAGTGATATTCCCCTTGCGTGTCCTTCCCCTAGTAAGCATCGGTAACTGCAATCATCATGACGAGATAGTGAGTGTGTTGCTGCCTCATTGAGGAGTGGAGCTTTGGCAGAGCCAGTCGCCAGTATTACGAGGTCCCGTATCATGCCAAGTGATTCTACTGTAGTTTGCTAAGAATGTCGGAGACGGATTGTTATAGTGAGTTGCATAATATTCACAGTTTCATAAGGATTTCTTCTTTTAAAGCGTTTCAAGGCGTTTCAATGCGTTTCAGGGTGTTTCAGGAGATTGCACAGGGGCTTTGAAGGGCTTCAGAAGCTCTCAGGTGACTTTCACGGAGGTTTGAAAGAGGTTTTAAAGGCGTTTCAAGGCATTTCAGGGCGTTTTAATACGTTTCAGGGCGTTTCAGGTGGTTGAGGGGGCCTTAAAGGGGCTTCAGAGGTTCGCAGGTGAATTTCACGGAGGTTCCAAGGCGGTTACAGAGGCGTTTCAAAGCGTTTCAGGGCGTTTAAGGGCATTTCAGGAGGTTTCCGGTGAGCATGAGGGAGCTTAAGAAGCTCGCACGTGAATTACACGGAGGTTTCATAGGGGTTTCAGAAGCGAAAGTATTTCGAGGCGTTTCAATGCCTTTTAGGGCATTTCAGGGTATTTCAGGAGGATCCACATAGGTTTTAGGGGACTTCAGAGGCTCTCAGGTGAATTTCACGGAGGTTTTATAGGAATTTCAGAAGCGTTTCAAAGCGTTTTAATGCGTTTCAGGGGCTTAAGTTGGCTTCAGAGGCTTACAGATGAATCTCACGGAGGTTTCAGAGGCGTTTAAACCTCCGTTTCAAAGCGTTTCAAAGAATCATCGAACTCACCACTTGATAGATCATATCTACCTGAGGTTGTGTGAGTATGAACCTTAGTCGTTAATCTCTTAAAGACAACCAAATACATTAGTAGATCCTATATTCAAGGAATTCCTTGGAAATCCTCAAAATGACAACGAACTCATCACTTGACGACACATAGCAACATGAGGCTATGTAAGCATAAAATTGATTCATAATGCTCCAAAAGATCACTAATTATGCTTTTAGATCAGATGGCCTTAACTCCAGGGAGTTCTTGGATACTCTTAAACTTTCAACCCTTAAACACTCCGTAAACGTCCCTTAACTCTTAATTCTGCTTTTTTCCCGTAAATCAACTTTATCTGAAATCATGAGTAATCCAACTGCTCTGAACATAATCAATTTCCATTAAGGTAACGATACCTAAATGGAGGGACCTAAATAGATTTTACCAAAATGGATTCTACTTAAATGGAGGTTTCAATGTATCAGTAAGTCTGAGGCACGTTCTCTACATTTGGGATATTTGTGCCATCGCCATGAATACGAGTCTATTCATCATTTACCTGAGAGAGAGGGAAGGGATAGGGAAAGGAAGGTAAGAGAATAGGATCGACATAGTCGCATAAGCGTACCACAACGGGTTTAAACAGCGCCCTGAAAAGAGCACAATAAAAAACGCATAAAGCGTAAAGTAAGCCTATAGCTACTAATCACAACGGGTTCAGAACCCTGTAGATTCAGGCTTCTTAGGTAAGTTTTATTTAGTCAAGTGTTTACCGAGTACATACTCGGAAACGCAGTTGCATGAAAACTGGATAGTTACATATCAAATGATACGAAGTTCCATAGTCAGATTCTCAGCTAAGATATACAAATGAAGAAGCCTGTTGAGGTTTGTCGTGGGCAAAATCATAAGTAGGAAAATCACATTTTTTTGCTTGCCCTACTGTTCCCGAAAACGTCTTACTAAAAAATCGCCCTGCTGGATCCCACAAACGTGTTAAATTACCGGCACTTTAAACTTTTTTGCACACGCGGGGTTCTGCCTTCGATGATGGCGGCAGCAAAAAGACGAATGACCGTGACAGAGCTGTTTTTCTTTCCGTCATTTGCTGTTGCTTGGGCCCGGCTGCGGGTGTGTGAGTGTGCTTTCAACATATAGAGATAAGTGACATTTCAACACACGAATACTAGCGTAAATTTGTCCATACACAAAATGCACGCTTATTCGAAGGCTGTTCAGATTGCATATGTAAATATTATTTGGATTTGGATAAAACGGCTAAATAATGATAAAACTAACAACCGGGATAAGAGTGCACATATTTTCCCCCAAGTTTCACAACTACATCTACAAAAGATACACGCACACATTTGAACGTAATATAGAATAGTGTGTTTTTATTATTCTGAAGATGTGCGGTTTGTATATGTAGAGAGGAGGGAGAAAGTATATAGAAAGATACGAAGTAGGAGGAAAGGGACGGGCCAGGGATTGAACCCAGGACTCATGGCTGACAGGCATTGCCTGCGGACATAGTTTTAACGTTGGTGAACCTCGTACGGATGTACGCATTTTCTAGCTGTCGATTCGCCATCGGTGTTGCTGTGGCGGAACAGTATTGTTACGGCTACTCACCCTCAGCTCTCGTAAGCTTATCTCCCAGTGGCATGGCTGCTTTGTCATTGACATGCATCGCCTGTGTACAATACATAGCTTGAACAGCCCGGAATCACGCTGCTAGGAACAAAGACTTCAGTAGATGTAGTCGTCAAATCGATGTAACGGAAGTGCAGAATCCGGTTGGAACTTCTCTGCCCTCCTGTCCGCTGTAATGATGCCCAATTGTAATGCCCCCTTCAGCGTTCGCTTCTTCGTTGACAGGCACCGCCTGTTTGCATAGCTTGCACACATTCGTTTAGTCCACCTTGACGTCCTTCACATGTTCCAACACGTACAGGTTCATCCCGATGATTTCCTTCACGATAGCCGGAACGAATTTCGGCTAAAGCTTGCTGTTGATCTGATCCGCCTTAGAGGAAAGTACGAACGATGATAAGCTTTTGGATCCGACGAACCGCCGAGAGTCACCGCTCCTGCGCTACCTTCGGGTCTTCTGGCGTGTTGAGCTCCTGTTGCGTATACAGATCCCTTTGCAACAACAGGTTCCGTTCAAAGTTGGCTTCGTGTGAATTGGCGCCCGTCACCTCGTGCCGAGCAGCGTTTATCGCCGCCGTTATCGCCGGTAGATTTTCGTCCCACTCTCGATGATCGCCTTCCAACAATGCCCGGATACAGGTTAATACGACGCGGTTGACGCGCTCCGCGTTTTTGATCAGAGGACACTAGAACGATGTCTTTGTTGGGGGTTGTGAAGATGTCGGATTTCGAGCGTTTGGTAAGTCCCATTGGAAATCATTGAAAGATAGACAGAAAGATCCGTGCAGCTTCCAATATACATATACAATCAAAAGGTACATGCTTAAAAGTATCCTGGAAATCCAAGAAAACACCCAAACAAATATTTTTTTGAGTGAATACTTTCTTGATTCCGTAAATAACATTGTGTTAATGAATCACAGTGGACTTTCTATTTTGGAAAGCATGTTGGTGCCCATGTTTGCCAGAAAACATCACTGATGTGATGCTCGACAAAGCGTTCTAATCATTTCAGAAGAAAAAGGGTTTGATAGGTCTGATCTTCATACGATTCATTATCCTATCCCAGAAAAAACGTGACCGGATTATTCTACCAAGATTTGGGAATAGCAAGAATGCAAATAAGCAATTTTATCGAAACATGATTAAAGTATTCACATTTTGGAAAATTTAAAAGGAAAAAGCGATTTAGTGCACACTCAATCGATATCTATCAGGTTCATCCAAAGATGTAATATCCACACATCCGGGGAAGTGTGTATCGAATAAGCTTTCCAGGAATATTGATTCCCGCTCGAGGCATGATAAACTCTCAAAATCACAAAACAAGAAAATAACAGTAGCGATAAAAAACAACACAGAGCACACTTACGGGCTTGGTGGTCTAGTGGCTACAGCTTTTGATTCGTATGCAGAAGGTCATGGGTTCAATCCCTGGCCTGTCCCTTTCCTCTTACTTTGAATTTTTCTATCTACTTTCTCTCTCTCTTCTCTGCATATGCAACTCATGCTCAAAACCATCGTTAGAATCAGAAACAAATTGGAAAAAGTCGTTTCCCTTCCTTCCAATTTCCACAGCACAGTGTATATAACGCCTGCAAGTTATGCAACCAAAGCGCACTGTGTCGCTTGACCTTCATATTCACCACACAATCTATCACCTAACGAACACTATAAACAATCCCCTATCCATGGGTCGCATAACCGACCTGACTCCTATATCTCCCATCCTTTCCGCCTTGTAAATACCCCAGTCCGTGCGGGTTGTGGGGACGCAGAGGTGCTCTCGGTCTTTAGTAGCAACAATCAGTACACTCTAACATTCCTTTCCCTTCCCAGCTGACTATATGGACTTGACCGGCGCTTGATCAAAAATGCATGAGCTGCTACAATTGCACTTTGAGAATAAGTGGAATGTCCCAGTCCCTTATTCATTTGGAACTCGGTGCATTTGGTACCAGTTCAGATCAATCACGAAGGAGCAACCATTGACATGTACATGTAGTCAGAATTGATCGTTGATTGTTTTTGATTAGTGCTTCCGGAGTAGGGGCTTTGCACGTTTAGAAGAATCGACCTCAGGCACGTGCCTCTGCATTAGGTTGTCCCAAAATTGCACATGGTCAAAAAGCTTGGGGGCTCACCCTGCAAATGATAGCTAAGGGAGTTAGAAACAAACTTTTGTATGACGGCAACTTTCAGAAATAACGTTTAGAGGTCGCCCCGGTGAGATTTTTGAAAAATGCCATTTTTCGTAATAAATTTCATACAAATATTTTTTACCGTACAAATATTGGCAATACCCACTATTTTTATATTTTTTACAGCTTGATTTTGACCATGTGCAATTTTGGGACAACCTACTCTGCATGCTGCCTATCACAATAAAAGCTGTTCCCAGCTTACGTATGTTGCGGCAACTCTGGTAGATGGTATGATTACCTCTAAACGTTCGCACCATGGAACTTGTCGAACACACCTTCTGCAGCGCTACGATGCCGAACCCGCGGTCGTTCAGTAGATCGGAGAGTATGCGGGTGCTCCCTATGAAGTGGAGAGATCGGCAGTTCAACGTACCTACCGAGTTTCCAATCGCAAGTCCTTTTTGTTCGCTGGGGTCGTTACCGTTGGTCTCGGTTCGTATTATTCTGTTGCTTATTTTCCATTACAATAGTTTTTTTTACAGCAGGCTCGTCGGGCTGGACAACCAACCGCCCCTAACATGGGGATCAGACGCTGTTTAAAAAAAGTTGGGTGTGGTCCGGCCGGTGTGCCCCGCAGGGGTAGGAATAGGAGTTACTGGACAGATGCTAGAATTTTATTCAAATACAATGCTAAATACAATGCTGCGCCCAGAAGATAATATTTCGCCTGAGCTTCAAATGTAAAACGTAACCACTCAATAATCCCAAATTGAATCGAAAAAATCATGTTCTACCAGTGATCAATCAGGCGGGGGGCCTGGAATCTTCCATTATTCTTCCCTGGTCCTAGTCGTGGACTCGCTGCGGACCACTTGACTACTACAAATCACACCGTTTCCACTTGTCTAGCGGAAACCGCAGTCAGAAGCCATAAATCTCCCAAGCCACAGAAGTATACCCGGGCCGCCGCCATCATTGCTGTGCTCGGAGACGAAAACAGAAGCACAACATAGCTTTCCAGTGCCAGCGTGAAGCCAGACGACCAGAACCGGGATCCCATTTTGTCACTTCAATTTGCGGACCAGCTTGACAAACGACACCTCAACGGCGGCGCCACCGTCGCTCTACGTACTCATCGTAGCCGTTGCGTTGTTGTTGGTTGGCGGGTGTGTCCGCTTCTGTAATGAAGACAAAATCGCGGCCCATCTTTGCCAACCACACGAAATGAAAGTGTCCATTCACCCTGTGGGCCACCCTCTTCTGAGAGGGCGCGCCGGCCGCCGGGCCGTGTCGGCGAACGCACCAACCGGAGTCCATTTATTGTCGACCACCACCGCGACCGTCACCGCACAGCACAGTCATTCTGGAGGACCCGACAGAAGCCAAACGCCCGTCCAACTCCGACCGCAAGGGTTTTATAGTAGGGACCGTTGTCGTCATACGCCACGCTGCTGGCGCTGTTGGTTAGTGGACCATCTGCTATGATGCAGCGCTCGTTCCTGTTTCGGTTTCGCGTTTCGTATTATGGGTCTTGGTTTGGCAGTTGCTAGCCAGCAGCAGCGCGCGAGTGGTTAAAAGTAAAACCGAAAAAGTTCATCGTTCACTTTGACACAGTTCCAGTAATTTTCGCATTTAAATTGAATTTTTATGCGAATTGCTTCTGACCGATCGAAAAAAGAAAGTAAGGAATTGTTGGGTGAAAGTGGTTCTCGTGTGTTTGTACATACTTTCTAAGCAATAATGTTGACATAGTGATGTCCCAATCTACGATTACAAATGCCACGATGCTCCATACTGATAATTTGTTCTCAATTTATATTTATTTACAGGTAAGCTCCGGCTTCGCTTCTGTGCAAAAGACACATTTCATACAGCTATGGAAGACTCAAAAGGATGGTTTTGGCGTAAGTAGCATTTAGGGAGGGGGAGAGGTTCAAGAAAAGCCCACGCCCGTGCACTAAGAGCGGTCTGCCGAATGTGCACGAGGACACCATTGAATAAAAAAGTTTTATCAACGAAACCCATCATGCCATATCATAAATGGTCGGCGTTAAGTCAGAGAGGATCATGTGTCTTTAACTTAATTTCTAGAAAAACGACTTTAAAGTTTGCAACTCTATAAGTTTTGAGTTTTTCAACAAATGTTCTTGAATTTTTGCCATAAATCTTAGTAACTATTCATCACAGCATCGCTCTGTATTGATCGCGAAAAAACGTAAAATAAAACTTGAAACCGAGAAATTGCTAAGTAATTGATTATACTTAGTCCACTCTGACTGAACGGTTTATGGGAAATCTTCAACCAACTACAGTTTACACTCAAGTTTTTACATATTTGATGAAAAAATAATGCAACACTTAATAGGAGTAGTGTATAATGTGAAGAGGAAGTTTGAGATTCGATATTTCTATTATTACACTGTTGATTACCATTTTCAATTTTTATGTTCAGGCAGAGTGGACCAAGTACAACAGTTCAATATCACATTTGAGAATTCTTAACTTGAACATTTAATAGCTAACAACTTTTTGAATGTATTTTCACAGTTCGGTACATTTTTGAAATATTGTAGTAACACAGTAATAATAATATATTCAGAGTACTGGCATTTTTCAAAAATTCGTTCAAACAGAGTGAACCAAGTACACAATTCTGAAATAATCGGTAAAACCAATTTCTTCATGAAACGGGTATTGTCACATTTCAATATGATGCCCAACAGCTACTAAACAAACATATTTTCATTTGGAAAGGATTACGAAGAATAATGTAATTTCAACTATTTTTCTTAGAGACACATGGTCCACTATGTCTGCACGCAAAATGCCACAATATGCTTCAACACGATGATCTGTAAAATACGATATTGACCATAATAAAATGGAATTTCATGTGCTTTCTTGATCAATAATCATCAGTAAATGCGTTAGGGCAGTGATCCTCAGCCTAATCGTCTTCGCGGGCCAAAATTGAGTTTAAGTAAGAGACTGCGGGCCGCTATAGTCATTCAAGAATTTGTTATTGGCAATAGGAGGCAATCAGTGAAGTACTAGATTGAAAGTAGTGAGTTGGATTTTTGTATGGTGAGATGTTTAATTCTCCATTTCTGCAATGAAATGGTGCAAACAGCGTGGGTATTATGATTTCTTGACTAATTTGATGCTGTTTGAGCAAAAGTTTGGGTAACTGTGTTGTTGAAGTTGCATGAAATGAATAATACAACAACGAAGTTACCCAAACTTTTGCTCAAACAGCATCAAATTAGCCAAGAAATCATATAACCCATGCTGTTTGCTCCATTTCATTGCAGAAATGCAGAATTGAACATTTCACTGTACAAAAATCCAGCTCACTACTTTCAATCTAGTACTTCACTGATTGCCTCCTATTGACAGGATTATTTAAGCACAAAAAACATTTATTTGAGATATTTTTTGCGATTAAGGGTAGAGTGAAATGTACTCACCAAAACCAAGCTATAAATTGCTGCTCATTCAAATCAGAATATAAATATGATGACAATTTTGAAATTGTAAAACTTTTGGACTAGTCAATTTAGAATATTCTCGGAATTAAATTCAGTATATTAGAAAAAATATCAATCCTCTCCTCTTCTTGGCGTAACGTCCTCATTGGGACAAAGCCTGCTTCTCAGCAGCTTAGTGTTCTATGAGCACTTCCACAGTTATTAACTGAGAGCTTCCTCTGCCAATGACCATTTTGCATGTGTATATCGTGTGGCAGGCACGAAGATACTTCTATGTCCAAGGAAGTCAAGCAAATTTCCTTTACGAAAAGATCCTGGACCGACCGGGAATCGAACCCGTCACCCTCAGCATGGTCATGCTGAATACCCGTGCGTTTACCGCCTCGGCTATATGGGCCCTAAAAAAAAAAAAAATATCAATATTTGGTACAATTTGTAATATATCTCGGATTACTGAAGTCTTCTACAGTTCAAAAAACTTTTGTATTGTAAGTATTGGGTAGTCAGTCGGGAATACTACAGAGACTCCCCGACTCAATGGCCTCAGGGTCGGCACGTTCACTATGCAATTAACTCGCGGGCAGGTAATTCCCGTACAAAATGGAGGAAAACCACAGCACTTTTACACTTTCTACACCAGTTTATTGCTTCAACAACGCTTTATTCCTAGGCTATTCCTGGCACTTTCTACTCCCACTTTCTTAATTCTATCTGACCTGTTCTTTGCGGGGCCCCTTCTCCTTCTGCTCCACCACCTCTCCTTCCTCGTCTCCAACGGCGACTCGCGTGCGGGCGTGGATCCTCGGCTCGCTCTCCACGGTTTCCGGGGGTGGCTTGGGACTCGCGCTTTCACTACTCGTCCGCGTCCTACCGATATTGTAACGGATCGGTCTTCGGCTTTTGCCGGAATGGCTCACGGACTCACGGGCTTCGTAGGGCGCTGCACAGGGTTTTAAACCAAAAAAACGGCGGGGTTCTGATGTCCACTTCGCCTTCTTGCAATCCACTTTTCGTCACTACTCTCCTCTTTCACTAATCCACTTTCCTTTCACTATGCTTTCAAAGTCGTCCTTTCACTATCGTTCAAAGTCAAACTGTCTTCGCTGAAGAACTTTTTCTAAGTGAAAAGGATTTGGAACATCGGTTGACTGCAAGGTTCTTGACCTCGTTCCGCGGTCATTGCCCCCTCAGGGCTTATGTACATTCATTAATGGCCCCATTACGCCACCCCTCATGGCCGCTCCAAGAATGGTAACCGTCCATCTGGCGGTGGGTTTCGGTACTTCGGTGGGTGGATGATGGCGGTCATCTCGTAGGGTGGTGGAGCCTGATCCTAGCTAGCCCTACGGCTGTCGGGAGATTAGCTGGGAAAAACCTACATTCATAACGAATACTACCTGCCATGTATATACACATTCACGGTTCACACAAAATCACACAAACTTCTCGGTAGTACTTACGACACGAATTATACAACACTTACAGTATATTCCTACAAAATTGTGAAGATCAGATAAAATACCTTCGTACATTAAGTGAGCAAAACTCAGTATTCTGAGAATAGCCATTGGCTGTTAAACTTTTTAGTCCTTATTCATTCAGAGTTGACTATACTGACTCAGAAAAGTTTTGTGGTTTATTTATAGTTCTGTTAAAAAAAATCACGAATCACACAATAGTTTAGTTGTTGGTAGTCGTTCTCGTGTAAATTGTGTGATATGGCAAAATTTCTGATTGTCATTTTAAACCTGCCAGCGAGCTCCATTCTAATTTATTTCAAAATCAGTTCGCGGGCCGCATAAAACCAACTCGAGGGCCGCATGCGGCCCGCGGGCCGCAGTTTGGTGACCACTGCGTTAGGGAGTCATACGATTTGAACACGATAAAATGATAAAATATTTTATTTATTGGATTTTAACCCATACATATTTTTTCTGCTTTCTTGACATCAAGCATATGGTCCACTCTGACTGCACACTATTATCAATTTTTGCAGTTCAATCAAAAGCAAATTGTCATATAACTAATAAAAATTGGGTGAATGTTCCAAGTAGCTTAAGTAATTCTTTATCAAATGCCTTAAAAATCAAATTTGCGTAAATTTTGTTACTTGGTCCCCTCTGACTTGAAGCCGATCATTTAATGTGATACTCCTTTGTAACAGCTCTCTGGTGGAATTGATTTATGTTGAAGTTTCTGTTATAACTTTTGTTGAAGTTTGTTGTGGGATTTGAATCCACGACTCTGCATTCACTAGACCGGCGCTTTTACCAACTAAGCCACAGAACAACCGAAAGAGAAATGGAACTGTGAAAATAGAAGTGTTCATGGTGTGGGCTCGTAGTCAGTTTGGCTTTCTATTCTGCAGAATCGTTACCTGTTCTGTGGCTTAGCTGGTTGAAGCGCTGGTCTAGCGAGGAGTCGTGGGTTCGAATCCTACCAGAAGGCACTTTTTTTACAATTTCATCTCTCAACCAATCAATATTCTTTGCCTTCTAATTTACAAGTTTTTCTCAAATTCATATCAATTTTCAAAACCCCTGCTTAGTTTTAAAATACTTCAAGGCTGTCTAACTTTGCAGATTTGTCTAAACAATTTGTCTTGTTATGCCCTGTAAGATAATAGATATTTTTATTTGACACTGAGCTGCACTATGCACTTTTAAAATATTGCTGTAAATCCTGTGTTTACAAGAGTCCAAAAGAGTAAAATCTATTATAGACTCGTAAATGATATCACATTAAAGTTATCTGAACAAAAATAGGGATTAGTACGGATTGAGCATGCATTCAAAAATGAAACCATTGTCAATAACTTAAAGAGCTGATTTAGTTTTCAAGGTTTTTCGTTAAGGGATTTGTCGGAACAATGAAATACACAATAGAACACAACACAAAAACTTTCACACTTAGGCTAAAACTGGCCATAACATCACTTCAAAATATCCTTATCAAAACTAATCTCTTTTGATTAGGGGCTGTTCATAAGCCACGTAGACCAGAATTTGGCAATCTCAGACCCCCTCCCAGCTCGTAGACTTTTGTCCATACAAAAATTTGAAAATTCGTATGGAGCGTAGACTTTGGCCAGACTCCCTCCCTCCCCCAAAAAGTCTACATGGTTTATGAACGGTTCCTTACAACTTCCTCAAACAACTACGCCTTTTATCTTTCTCCATCTTCCCTTCGTCGCCATATCAGTTGTTTTTTTTTACTTTTCTTAGCTCTTCAGTTCAATTGTACGCGTTGGAGCAGGATTCCGTATTCACAAATTTTACTAAATGGGTACACTGAAGGAAATTGCTATGTTTCTTTTCGTAATGTTAAACCTGCTTTGTATCTAGTTCCATATTTCTACAGGAATCTTCTAGCGTTTTCCCTAGCAATTTGTATTATAATTCTTTTCAAAAAAGTCATCAGGAATGTCTTCGGCAAATTCTTATTTTTCTTTGAAGTTCCTTTGACAATTTCATCAATAACCGCCCGGTAACTCTTTTAGGGATATCACTAACAATTCTTAGAAAATTCCTGTGGCAATTGCTATTGGGCTTTCGAGATTTTCTGACATATTTTTTTTTTCTAATAATTCCTTTTGCAGAAATTTAGAAACTTTCCGGAAAATTCTTTAAAAAATCTACGGCAATTTCTTTAGATTTCTTCAGGATTTTTGTTAGCAATTCTTTCACAAACTTCTTTTAAGAAATTATTCGGAAGTTTGGGAAATTTCGCATAAAATTCGTTTAGATATTCCTCCGACAGTTTTTTTTTTTTTCAAAATTTCGTCTGAAATTTCATTAGGAAATTGTCAGAAGTATCTGTAAGATTGCCACTGCATTATTTTAAATTTTTTTTTTTACATTTTCTCAAGGGATCCCCCGACATATTTTTAAAGCTTCAAAGGAAGTTCTTTAGGATATTTTTTAACGTTTCCTTTAGGAAGTCCTTTAAGAATTCCTTTGGAAATTCTTCTAGTGAGTTTAACAATGTCTTATGGATTTCTGCTGCAAATTTATTTAGGAATTGTGCTAGAAATTCCGCCAGCGATCCATTATTTTTTTCGAAAAACTAATAAAGAATTCTTCCGGAATGCAGAAAGAATTTGTCGGGCAATTTGTTTAAGAAATTCTAAAACAATTCCAGGAGGAAATTCTCGGGCAAAATTCTCACGTAATTCTGTTATCATTTTTTTTAAATATTTTTCCAAAAAAAACAAATTATGCGGCATGTTTTTTTTTTGAAACTTCCACGGTATTTATTTCATGGACAATGTCATGTATCCAAACCGATGTACGATACGTGCAAAAATTTAATATTCTCCCGGAGATATCTGTCGAGGATGCGTCGTTTGATCTAGGAAAAAAAAAATGAAGCGTGTTCCAAGAGAACTTACCGCCGAACCTTGATCTCAAACATAGTTCAGCGGAGTGTGAGGTTTGCACATAGATGTGTATTGACTTGACTATGAGAAGACCTTGGTGGAAAATTAAGTTAAGCATGAAGCGTAGAAGACAAGAAGAATATCGGATCTTACGAGAAGTCAATGGCACGACGGCATCAAGGGGATCTCCTGCGAAAGGAAAGAAGCAAAAGGAGCAGCATGTGGAGTGGAACGGAAAGAAGAATTAGGGAGGAACAGTTTAATCGGGAATATTTTCAACAACACTAAATACCTCCGGTGGACAGATTTTTACAATCTGTACCCAAAAATTGCTTGCAAGCAGCAAGCACATAATTGAATTATTCTTTTTTATTGCACGATTACATCGAAATCGGGTCCGTTATGATCTTGACCAATTGAGCCTCCCAAATAAAAACAAAACAAAAAAAAATAGCAGAAATCATCCGTTAGTTTCTTTGTAAATTCTTTGAGCGTTATTATGAGAAATTCCTCTGAAAATTCTTATAGAAACCCCTTTGGCACATAATTCAGGAATTTCTGTTGTTGTAATCTGTATTAACGAGATTTTTAGCCCTAGGGTAGTTTATCTCGGTACCCACGCTTTACTTCCCTTCTGAAGGAAGAACTCAAATTTTGCGAGTTTGTCGGGAGTGGGATTCGATCCCAGGTCCTCGGTGTGATAGTCACGTGCTTTAACCATCACACCAGGTCCGCACCACACAGGATTTTTTTTAAATTTCTTAAGGAACTCACTGGCAGTTTATATTGAATTTCCTTTTGCAATTCATTAAGAAAAAAAATGAAGTAATATATTGAAACTACTCTAGAAGTAATCCTAGCAATTTCCATTGAAACAATTCCGTCATTTTTTTAAATTTTTTCTCAAGAGATTCCCTTATAAAAAATAGTTAGGGTTTGGAATACCTCCGGCAAATTTTATTAGAAGTCCTATAACAATTGCTTCAGGAATTCCTCTGACCTTTACCTGAAAAATTCCACTGGCAACTTGTTACGGAATTTTTCCATCGGTTTGTTTAAAAAGCTCTCTGGCAATTCTTCTGGTAATTTATTTTGGAACTGTCTTAATTAATTGGCGATAAAATTTCTAAAACAATTGTTCGAGAAAGCTTCGGAGGACTTTCCAAGATCATTTTCCAATAAAATTCTAAAAGAATTGCCAGAAGAATTAAAAAAAAAAATCGTAGATGAAATCTCGAAAAAAAAATGCAGAACAATTCTATATGACTTTGTCTGAGGAGTTTCTGCAATTTCTAAATTTTTGGAGATGGTATCAGGTTAAGGGAATTTCCTTCAACAATATCTCTTCAGCAATTCAGTAGAAAGTATTTCAGAAATCCTCTGGAAATTTCACCTTTTTTATTTCAACTGAATGTTTCTCCAGGAATTTATTCGTAATTTTCATTATTAATGCCATTGTCTATACCTCTAGTAAATTTTCCGTAGATACTCTAAAGAAATTTTCTAGCCGTTCTTGAAAAACATAATTTCAGAGCGATTGCTTCGGAAATTAACGGGTTTTTTTAATTCTTAATATCGGATATGAAATTTCCTGAGAATTTTTTGGAATAAACTATTGATAAAAATCCAGGGTACTGCTGAATGTTTGAGAGAAGGTGGTACTGAAGAATATCATAGTTCAAAAGTTCTTTCTCAGAAAAATGTTGGAAAAACTATCAAAGAACTTGTGGGCGGAATTCCAGCAAGAAAAGCCGGACATATTGTCGAAAAAAAAATCTCAAAAATTTTCCATACAAATTCTTGAAGAAATTGTTGAGGAAGCAAAATCTTGATTGTTCGTGTCGTTCGGCAATCTTGACGTAAAGTCATTTTTACAGTTCAATGATTTAATGATCAAGCTAGAATTTTGTTGATTAATTTTAATTCGTTGCGAACTTATAATTTATTGTTCGAAAAGCTCAGCCGACGAAAAAGTATGTAGAAAAGTGATAGAGAAGATTTACCTATCAACATACTAGCTCAAACGATGTCCAATTAAAATAATTCAACTTTTTTTTAGAATAAAAAAAAGCTTCTAGTTTTTAGTTCTACTGCTTCTAAATGGTGTACATTAGCCTAATCGCCCTTATCTTTTCAAACATTTACTTGGACGGATTGAACCATATGCTTGGCTTTTCAGCTCAGCAGTGGGGCTTGCACGTTAAAATTTCCTTCGCATGTTGCGCATTGTTTCGCAAGCACGTCACCTCTTTGGAGTCACCATCATTCGTCGCACTTGATTTCGTAACCAGCTCATCTTCTGTTGAGCCACCATTCTCTGGTATAGCATCCAATAACGCTTATTTGGCAACAGGTGTTCTCTACCAGGTCTAATACCTGATATAAAGACATCTGCTCGACGCACTACTCCATCTTTGTCAGCACATGTGCGTATTAAACGACCTCTACTCTATGAATTGATGATTTTCACATCTGCTATGACAACCAACTCTTCCTGACCGATCTGACAAGCTCTTTGAAACCATTTGGTTCTTCTTGTAATCATCGTAAAATACTCGGTGATCCGCCGCTACCAAAACTTGTTCAATATCTTCTGCATACAGCTATCTCGCAGAAACTTACTATCATTCACAGGTTTTTGTGCTGGTTGTTGCACACCGGTTGACCTCCACCGGTCACGCTCCACCTGGTCCGCCCATCGTGCTCTCTGCGCTCCACGCCTTCTCGTGCCAACCGGATCAGTAGCAAACACTAGCTTTGCGGGGTTGTTGTCCGGCATTCTTGCAACATGCCCTGCTCCCCGTATCCTTCCGGCTGGTCACCTTCTGGATGCTGCGTTCGCCGTAAAGTGCAACGAGCTCACAGTTGATCCTTCTCCGCCACACGCCGTTGGTGCGTGGGTGAATATTTTTCGACCGCAGATTTTTCTGGAGCCCGTAGTAGGCCCGACTTCCGTCTATGATGCGCCTCCGAATTTCACGACTCACGTTGTTGTCAGCCGTCAGTAAGGATCCGAGGTAGACGAATTCCTTCACCACCTCGAAAGTATCTCCGTCTATCGTAACATTACTACCCAGACGGATCCGGTTGTGTTCGGTTCCGCCTACCAGCATGTACTTTGTTTTTGAGGCATTCACCACCAGTCCGACCTTTGCAGCTTCGCGTTTCAGGCGGGTGTACAGCTCTGCTACTGTTCCAAATGTTCTGGCGATAATGTCCATGTCGTCAGCAAAGCACACAAATTGACCGGATTTTGCGAAAACTTTTCTGGGCCCATCTTGATGAGTTCAGTTGCGACACCGTCCTTACCAGCTGCTTTGTTGGTTTTAAGCTGGTGAATGGCATCCTTAACTTCCCTCAGCGTGGGAGCTGGTTCATTTCCGTCCTCCGCTGCACTGGCGTCGTCGTTTCCTCCGTCGCCGTGGTCTCCCGTGCCTACGTTCTCCACGCCATTCAGATGCTTATCGAAGTGCTGCTTCCACCTTTCGATCATCTCACGTCCGTCCGTTTCTGATACGAACCATGTAATACGTGAAGGGAAATTGGCGAGGAGTGTCAAAAATCAGTCAAAAAATGCTACGTCATTTAAGGATGCTCCCTAAAAGAAACTTCCTTGACATCCGTGGACATAAAGTATCTTCTTACCTGCCACAAAGTGATCATTGGCAGAGGAAGCTCTCAGTTAAAAACTGTGGAAGTGATCATAGAAAACTAAGCTGTGAAGCAGGTTTTGCCCCAGTGGGTACGTTAAGCTAAGAAGAAGAAAAAGATTCTTCAAATCTCCGAAGTAATTTGTCATCAAATCACCTTCTTGGTCATTACATATGGAAGGCGTAGTCTTGTGCTGCGCACCAATGACAGTTTCGAAAAACCACAGCATATCGTTTCGATCCATGCTTTCCTGCGCTCAGCAATCATAGAGTCTTCGTATTGCCGTAGCTTGCTGCAACGGATACTAGAGTGGGTCATCGTTTATATGGAAAAATGAAAAATTCAATGGTATCCTATCAGATTAAAGCTTTTTTGATCCCATTTCAGTACCCAAATAAGTGTGCAAAATTTGGGCACGATCGGTTATGTCTACATTTTGCGCATCGCGTTTGAAGTTTGTATGGGGTTTTACATGGGAAAACACACTTTTTTGCATTTCTCTCATAACAAGCTCGAATTTGTCTAAAATTATGTAACCAATAAAGTGAAAACATAGCCTAGGGTGTCCTGAAAAACTTTGTCGAAGACCGCAAAGTAATCTGATGCTTATGAAAAAAGTTATAGCGTTGGAATTGCTTGCCGAAACAGCATGATTTTGTTGCTATTGTTATTCCTTTACATGTTATTACATAAACACATGCATGAGGTTCGTTGGTTATAACTATTTTCACACGCATCGGATCGCTTTGCGGTCTTCAACAAAGTTTTTCAGAACATCCTAGGCTATCATTTTACAGTATCAGTTAAAAAGTTTTAGATAAACTTTTTCAACTTATAACAAAAATACAAAAAAAAGTACGTTTGCCCATACAAAATTCCATACAAATTTCAATTGTAATGCGCGAAGTGTAGACACAACCGATCGTGCTCAAATTTTGCACAGATACTCAGGACCCGAAACGAAACCAAAAAAGCTTTGATCTGAGAAAACGGTTCCGATGACCCACGCTAACGGATACGATTTTCTTGCCAACTTTTACTATCATCTATCGGTATTCTCCTCGTTCTTGCAACTGTTGGAGAAATCAGTGAAGTACATCTGTAACCGTTTGTAAAGCTTTATCCAAGAACTCAACAATTTCCGTTCTTCCATAGAACGTTGTTTTCGGCAACCACAATTACCGAGCGTATTAATTAAACATTGCACGCATTTCGGTTTGTGGATTTGGCGTTCTTTCGTTTTCCCGCGAGCATCAAGTTTAATGATGTCATTAATTTTTCGGTTCATCACTTCCACATCCACATCCTCACTTCAAAAGCAACACTGCTGGTCGCTGGAGGAGAAAAAAATACGTTTCAACTCCACCGCTCTCAACGGTGCCCGGCGGGCAGCCAGCGGCCGGCCATCCCCATCATAATCTCATCTGTTGGACTCTGACGGTTATGCGCGTGCGGCCATATCAACGGTATTTTCTCATTATGTTGCCCTCTCGAAAGTTCAACACCCACCGCCTCCATCGCGGTCGTCGTCATCGCCGTTGGGCGCCACAAAAACAACAGGAACAATTGGATTTTGGGTCCGGTGCGGTGCTCGAAAAATATAATTTCCACCATAATTACAATTTATTCGGAGGCTTACCTTCGCCGTTTTCCTGCCCGTTGCGCTCGTGGACGCTTTCGTTCTGAGAAATTCATATCGAAAAAAAAACATCACATAGACACCAACCATCGCAGGTTGGTCGTCATGCCGTTGCCGAACTAACCGTTCAAGCTCCCCAAGCTGGTCTGGGCGTGCGGTTGAAGGACTGCCTTCGGAGCCCGGAGAGAGTTTTGAATTTTTAATCCCCCTTGTAGATTGGAACTAATCCGATTTCGAGGGAGAGTTAATATTTTTTACTTGGCAGTATCAAAATGTATAATACAGCAAGCTATCCTTGTCCATATTTCACAGACTTGTTGGATCGCACAAGATGAGCCGTGCCGATAAGGTGTAAAATTGGGGAAAGAACATAAATTCCGTGCCATTTTTTTCGTCATGCCTGGTTCCAAAGAAAATGAAGATAATCAACACGAAGCAGAATTTATCCAGCCACACAGGAACGGATGACTTTGTTCGAAAAGTTCGGTAGATTGTCCTTTTCTTTGGCTGGGTTATCAGTGGTGAGTAGAAAACTTTCTGGCCACTGCTAACTAACGATTACGTGGAAGCAGAAGCGGAAATGTTAAGGGAAAATTCAAGGGAAATTGGGCGGAAAATCGAACGAACTTGGCGTGAAACTTTGACATATCTTATAGTTTGTTTTATGAGCAGTTCAACGAAGGAGAATTAATAATTGGGATGTCTAGGTAGAACTAGAAGCAAAAAAGTGGTTGAGGAGTTTGAGCACCGATAATAGTTTGAGACGTGGTGTTTGTGACATTATACTCAAGATGATGGCATATCAAAGCTTATGGAGCTAAAGGGATTGCTAATTTCTGCTCTTTTCGTTATTTGTGTGTCAAAGAGGTGAAAGTTCAACAATAAGTTAAAATTGTTAAATGCATTGGCTGTTTTCCTTCTTACCGTATCGACCAATCTGGCAAAACCATCTGGTTGCAAAAAAATCGCTAAAAGTAAAGCAAAGCAAAGGTAACCGTACACATCGTAGTTGCTACTCCGTGATTGACCAGAACAATCGAAGCTGCAGAGAGAACTAATGAATGGAGCTTGGAACTAGCTACACGCTCTCAATGTGCACAAATCGAGAGTTCAATATTTTAAATTCAATAACAGCACCGGTCACGTTCTTACAGCCATCGGGAAAGGGAAGGAATGTTAGTTCGACAACCGTTGTTACTAGAAACCGTGGAATCCACAGCATCCCCACAGGTCTCGGGAAGGAGTATTTGTTAGTAGGGTAGGATATATCCCAAGTAACACACATGTTATATAAAAGTTACGGCAGCGCAAATTTTGGTTGAATAGAAGTATATTTTATGTTATTTCAACACAATGCACAGTGGGAAAAATTGAACCCGAAACACGACTAAATTCATTTTCTCAGCTGGGTAACGGGTTCTGCCAACGGCTGAGACCATTTTCGCTTGGAAAAAGTGTGCTGAATCGATTGGTGGGGGTCTCATTGGCCGGAGGCCTCACCCTGGCCAGCTAGAGGGCCGGAATCAACCCGAGTTCCTTACGGAAAGCAAAATCGTTGTCATCCAATAATACTTTCGCACCAGATATTTATTCTCAAGCCGCAAATCAGAAGTCAACCGCACTCCAGATAATATCAGTTGCATATTATGGTCCAATTGTGGTTCCGGAACAATCCTGGACAACCCGGAACATTAGGGTGGGGCTAATTTAAAAAAAATCTCTGGGATATGATTTCCCAAGTGGAAATTGATCTACTAGTCGAAATAAGTAAGCAGTACAAAAATTGGCGATTTTTGTTGATCTTTAGGGGTGGTGCAAAGGGTTTAAGTGATTTTTTTTCTAGAGCAAACCTTTAAAAAACATTTCAAATTAATTTTTCAAACATAATTTATATCTTTATTAATTTCTGAGATATTTGAAAAAAAATGTCGTAACCCAAAAATTAGATACCAAAATATGACATTTTTTTTTCAAATATCTTGGAAACCATTATCACGCAATTTTGAACACAAATTTGGCCCAACTGGGTTCTAGAATCCCTCAGGGATGCTTCCAGATTTCTTCTAGATTCGGTCAAGAATCCTTCTGGGTTACTTCCAAAATACTTCTGAGATGCTTTCATATTCCTTATAGGATGCTTCCAGAATCCTTTTGGGATGCTTCCAGAATGCTTCTGGGATGCTTTCAGTTGTCCTTCAGGGTGCTTCCCAAGTTCTAATGAGATACTTCCAGATTCCATCTGGGGTGCTTCCAGATTCCTTTTGGAACATTTCCTAGATTTTCGCGAATATTACAAGAATCCTTCTGAGATGCTTCCAGAATCCATCAGGGATACTTCCAGAATTGTTCCAAAACACTTTCAGATTTCGTCTCGGATGCAGCCCGATTTCTTCTGAGTTGCTTTCAGAATTCTTCTAGGTTGCTCCCAGAATCTCTATGGGATGCTTCAAGATTTCTTTTGAGACACTTCCCGAGTTTTTCTTGCATGTTACCAGATTCCTTCTAGAATGCTTGCAGATTTCTTCAGATATGTTTCTAGAATCTACCAGGGATATTTACATAATCCTTCAGGGATATTTCCTGAAACAATCTGGGATGCTTCCAGATTCCTTCTGGATTGCTTTATAATTCTTCGAGGTTGCTTGCAAAATCTTTCAGGGATGCTTTCAGATTTCTTTCGAGATGGTTCTCGAATTTTTCTAAAATGTTTCCAGAGTCCTTCTGGGATGCTTCCAAAATTCTTCTAGGAAGATTTCTTCTGGCATGCTTTAATAATCCATCAATGATGCTTCTAACACCCTTCTGGGATACTTCCAGAAAACTTCTACGATGCTTCCAGATTTTTTTTAAAGATGCTTCCCAAGTTCTTCAGGGATACTCTCAGAATCTGTCTGGGTTGTTTCAAAATTTTTTCTGGAATTATTTCAGATTTCTTCTGGGATGCTTCCAGAATCTTTCTGAGTTGCTTCCAGATATCTTCCAGGTTGCTTCTAGAATCTTTCTGGGATTCTTCCAGTTTTTTAAAGATGCTTCCTGAGTTTTTCTGCGATTCTTCCAGATTTCTTCTAGGATGCTTACCAAATTCTTCTGGAATGCTTCCAGATTTCTTTTGGAATACTTCTAGATTCCTTATGGATGTTTGCAACTTCATTCTAAGATGCTTCCAAAATACTTTGGGTATTCATCCAGAATCCTTCTAAATAAGGTGCTTTCAGAGTACTTATATGTTGCTTCAAGAATCCCGGGTTTCTTCCAGATTCTTCCTGGGATGCCACCAGATTTCTAATGAGATGCTTTCACAATTGTTCTTGGCTACTTCCAAAATTTTTCTGGGTTGCTTTCAAACTCCTTATGGGAAGCTTCCAAAATCTTTCTGGGATGCTTCTAAAGTCCTTCAGGTATGCTGCCAGAATCATACATAATGTCAGGGATACTTCCAGAATCATGCTTCCAGGACTCTTCTGACTTTCATGCTTCAAGAGTTCCTCTGGATTGCTTTCGGAATCTATCTGGGATGTTTTCAAATTCCTAATGGGAAGCTTCCAAAATCATTCTGAGATGCTTTCAGAATTGCTTGCAGATTTTGTTGCTTGCAGATTTTTTTGTGATACTTTCAGATTCTGGGATGCTTCCAGAGTTCTTCTGGGATGCACCCGAACTTTTCCTGGGATACTTTTAGATTCCTTCTGGGATGCTTCTAAAATTCGTCAGGAATGCTTCAAAAATCCATTAAAATGCCTTCTTCAAATTTCGTTTTCAATGCTTCAAAAATCTTTCTGGTATTCTGCCAGAAACCTTCTGGGATGCTTTCAAGTTGCTTCAAGGATGCCTACAAATTCCTTATGAGATGTTTCCAGAAATGGTCTGGGTTGCTTCCAGAATCCATCTAGTATGCCTCCAAAATCTATCTGGCATTCTAGAAACAATCTTGAAATTAGTCTTGAACCATCCCAGAAGAATTCTGGGAGCATCCTAAAAGGAATCTGGAAGAAATCCATAAGGAATTTGAAAGAATCGCAGAAAGATTATGAAAGCAACCCATGAGAATTGGGGAAGCATCTCCAGGGTATCTACTCATACTCATAAGACAAAATGAAATTCTGTAAGTTTTCCAGGTTTTAACAAGGTTAATTAAACTTTGTTTTGTAATATTTCCAATTTGTCAATCAGTTTTTATTTTATGAAATATGAATACCTGGAAGCAATGAATGTAAGAAATTGATCTTTTTTTCTTAAATATGCAAACAAATTTTCATTAATTAGTTTAAAATTTAACGGGAGATTTGTATGAAAGCTCGTAAACAAACATAAAGAAGCTGATAAGTGAATATAATTTTCAGAAACCTTCAAAAATAATGACTAGATATTTCAAATGTAGCATTTGGCATTTTTTCTCTCATAAAACCCTTAGAGGAAAAATATTTAAATTCTCGAAAAAATCAAATAAAAGTTATTAAGATATCCAATAAGCAGTTTTTATAAACAAAATTACTAAATTATGACTGGCATATTCGTTAAACATTCTATCGTGAACTCCATCAGAATGGCTTCTAGATTTTTTTCTGTTACATGAATTGCAACAGGAACTTTAACTGAAAAGTTTGTAAAAAAGTGAAATGTGTAAGAACTTCTAACACAAGGCTACTATATTCTTAAATCGATTAAACAAAATCATTATGAGGAATTGTCAATAAATTTTAATGCCGAATTTGCAGCAAATCATTCCAGATTTAGACCAGATTTTTTTACAAAACGATCTCAAATTACATCTGTTACTCTTTTAAGATGCGTACCACAATTCCGTCAAATTGTTTAAAAAAAACAATTATTTTTCTCCAAGATTGACCAGAAATAAATTGGTAATGGTATAATATTTTTTCCAGTATCACTTTTAGAAGCGCTTGAAAATGCGATTGAAACGCTTTATGTAGTTAGTATTTTCCTGATCAATGCAACTTAATAATCCAATTCAGATTATTCCTGAAAATCATCCAGCGATCCATCTTTTTTCACGATTTCTTTAAGGACAGACTTGTTAGAATCCCAACATGGCCGCCACAATGGCCGACTTTGGCACCTACTCACGATTTCGAGGGCACAAATCTCTTCGTAAACAAAACCAGCGCACCTGATCTTCTTATTTTAAGCTTATTACAAGTGAGCAAGAACAGAATAATAAACTGCTTTGTTGTGTAACGCTTGCTTCTTGAGATTTGTGCGTTTGAAGTTTTGATGCACTGTTGAAGCGGGATGTCACGGAGTTTGTCCTTAAGGATTTGTTAAGAAATTTATTCAGAATGGTTCCCTATAATTTCAGCCCCGAAAAATGTACCCAGAAGTTCTCTAAGTATTCCAGGTTTTCCCTGTTAAATATAATTACCTGAAGATTCCCGGTTTTCAGGTGTTTTCAAAGTAGTAGACACCCTGATTTCATAAGGACTCTGGAGCATCCCACAATTATTCTGGAAGCATCCCAGAAGAATTCGGAAAGCATTCAAAAATGAATCTTGAAGCATTTCCAAAGAATTCTGAAAGCAACCCAGATGGATTCTAGAAGCATCCCTGATGGTTTCTGGAAGCAGCTTATAAAGGAATCTAGAAGCATTTATGTTGGATTTTGAAAGCACACCCGAAGGATTCTGGAAGCATCCTGGAACGAATCTGGAAATATCCTATAAAAAATCAAGAAGCATTCCAAAAGAATTCTGCAAGCATCTCAGAAGGTAAAGTAAAATTTTTGCTAGAGCATACCTTCAAAAAACGTTTCAAATTTAATTTTCAATCATGTTTTTTTCTAGACTAAATCGGTGATTATAAAGCCCAGTTGGGCCAAATTTGTGTTCAAAATTGTGATATATTAGTTTTCGAGATGTTTGAAAAAAAAATGTCATATTTTGGTATCTAACCCAAAAAATACCAAAAACGACATTTTTTCAAATATCTCAGAAACCAGTAGAAATATCGCAATTTTGAGCACAAATTTGGCCCAAATGGCAAATGGGTTCTAAAATCACCGATTTAGTCTAGAAAAATTATGTTTGAAAATTTAATTTTAAATATTTTTTAAAGTTTTGCTCTGAAAAAAAAAACACTTAAACCCGTTGCACCACCACTAAAGATCAACCAAAATCACTCATTTTTGTACAGCTTACTTATTTCGACTAAGAGATCGATTTCCATTTGGGAAATCATATCCCAGAGAGATTTTTAAAAATTAGCCCCACCCTAATGTTCCGGGTTGTCCCGGATTGTTCCGGAACCACAATTGGACCATAATATGCAACAGATATTATCCGGAGTGCGGTTGACTTCTGATTTGGGGCTTGAGAACAAATATCTGGTGCGAAAGTAATCTTGAATGACAATGATTTTGCTTTCCGTAAGGAACTCGGGTTGATTCCGGTCCTCTAGCTGGCCAGGGTGAGGCCTCCGGCCAATGAGACCCCCACCAATCGATTCAGCACACTTTTTCCAAGCGAAAATGGTCTCAGCCGTTGGCAGAACCCGTTACCCAGCCGGGAAAATGAATTTAGTCGTGTTTTGGGTTCAATTTTTCCCACTGTGCAATGTTAGAATTACGTAAAGTAAACTTCTATACAACCAAAACTTGCGCTGCCGTAACTCTATTATAACATGTGTGTTGCTTGGGTAAGGTGTGGATCTTGGAGCCACCTTCGGTAGGTGATATGATCCACTAGTTAAATAAAGCTACACGTTGCGGTATTCATCTCGATTATGATTTATTTGGTTAATATTAAACGATTAAAATATGCAACGCGACTGAGAGGCAATTATTAATCGAGAGAGTTGGGGCTGCAAAACGGTAAGTCGATAAGAAGACCGTCCAACATAGCTCTGGACCTCACAAGTTCCTACCTCATGCTTCCACGGTTCAAAGGATGACAAAGACCGCCAGCTAAGAGTTGTGTGCTTAGCTGGTAGTGCAGCCTGAGCACCATTGTCCTTCTGACTTCAGCTAGATTGAGGAGGTACGTCTCGAGCGTCTGTTCACTAAGGAGGTGCGGCTCAAACAGCGTCTGTTCTGGCATCCAGTGGCTGAGTATGAAATGCTCCTCCACCGGAAGCTATACCTAAGGTGGCAGCCCCACCACGGTGAATAAGGGACCTTAGGCCAACAACCTACTGTCTCCGAAACCCAAAAAAAACGTTACTGAAACCGAAAATGAAAGATTACGAACTGATTCAACGGCAACGACTTTTAGCGCGAAACAACGGACAAGAATTGGAACTTGAAATGTATCAAGCCCAGCAGGGTAAACTGACACAACTAGTCAATGAGGCATGCCGTATGAAGCTTGAGATCCTAGGACTGAGCGAAGTCCGTTTGCCGAACTTTGGAGAACACAGATTGGCGTCGGGTCAAATTCTGCTATACTCTGGTCTACGAGGTGAACACTCTCCTCGCCACCGTCTAGTTGGTTTCCTGCTCAGCGCTCATGCCCACGCGGCGCTCATGAAGTGGGAACCTATTAATGAGAGGATAATTGTAGCTAGATTCAGAACACGGGTTCGAAACCTTACCATGATCCAATGTTACGCGCCAACCGATGCTGCCGAATCGCAAGACAAAGAGAACTTTTACAGTCAACTGAATGCTGTCGTGGACAAGATTTCGAAAGGTGATATCAAGATCCTCATGGGCGACTTCAACGCCAAGGTTGGTTACGTCAACTGGCTGGACCATACCGAAAGTAATCGAACTTGCTAATCCGTCGTTTTGCGTTTCACCAGGAGTTGATCTCGTTCTTGGTATAGAATCGTTTTTCGAATTCTTCAACTCTAGTAGGAAGATTTCGCTTGGAAAGCGACTTCCGCCCTTACACAACTCCGTTTTTGGTTGGATCATCAGTGGAGGATTCGACGAAGGACTTCAGGCTTGCAGATCAACTGTAATGTCTCTACTGCGGATCGTTTGGAGGATCTACTCACCCGGTTCTGGTCCATGGAGGAGGTGGACTCTACGAACTATTCTCTTGAAGAAACTAGCTGTGAAGCTATCTTTTCGAGTACCGTACAGCGAGGGACGGACGGTCGCCATTCCGTAGCACTTCCCAAGGATGAAAACGTTATCTCTCGGTTGGGCGAATCTAAGGAGATCGCATTCCGACGTTTTCTAGGCACCGAACGAAGGCTTACAAGGGACGCAAACCTTCGGCAACAATACGTCGACTTCATGGAGGAATATCTGCAGTTAGGTCACATGCGGAGAGTCGAAGAGGATCACGAACACACCAAGTGGTGTTTCCTACCTCATCATCCGGTGGTCAAGGAAGCCAGCACCACAACCAAGGTCCGCGTGGTGTTTGACGCATCCTGCAAAACGGCTTCAGGATTGTCGTTGAACGATGCGTTGCTGGTAGGACCTGTAATTCAACAGGATCTCCGCTGCATTATCCTTCGCTGCTGTACTAAGCAGATTATGCTGGTGGCTGACGTGGAAAAGATGTTCCAGATTTTCACCCATCCGGAAGATAGGCCATTCCAATTGATTCTCTGGCGTTCATCTCCGGTGGAGGAGGTAGGTGTGTACAAGCTGAACACGGTTACTTATGGAACCAAACCGGCTCCGTTCTTGACGACTCGTACACTCGTACCAATTAACTATGGACGAAGGACAAAGATTTCCGATGGCAGTGAAGGCGGTAACGGAAGACACGTACATGGACGATGTCATCACAGGCTGCAATAACTTGGAGGAGGCCAGGAAATTGCAAAATCAGCTGGACGAAATGACAAGTAGTGGAGGTTTTCGGCTCAGGAAATGGGCATCCAACTGTGCAGAGGCCCTGCACGTTGTTTCCGATGACAATTTGGCGATTCGTCCGGTTGATGGGATCAATCTCGATCCTGATCCGTCTGTCAAGGCTCTAGGTTTGACCTGGCTATCAGGAAGTGATGTTTTCCGATTCTAAGGTTTTGTCGATCATCGTTACGTTGTTCGACCCGCTGGGATTCATCGGCGCTACAACGACAGCTGCAAAGGTATTTATGCAGCTTTTATGGACTTTGGAGGATGAAAGGGGCAAGAAGTTGGGCTGGGATCAACCGTTACCTTTGACGCTGGTTGAGTCCTGGAGAAAACTGCACGTCCAGTTACCGATTCTTAACGAGATACGTATAGATCGTTGCGTAATCCTTCCAAATGCAATAGAGGTGGAGCTACACTGTTTTTCGGATGCGTTGATGAAAGCATATGGGACATGCCTCAACGTCCGCAGTCTCGACGAGGCTGGCAATGTGAGAGTTCAACTACTGTCATCGAAATCGAAGGTCGCTTCTCTGAAAACCCAATCCATACCGAGGCTGGAGCTCAGCGGTGCATTACTATCCGACCAACTCTACGATAAGGGTCGCCAGGCTACCAATATTCAAGTTCGCACGACATTCTGGGTGGATTCTAATTCTGCTCTACGGTGGATCCAGGCTACACCATCGACGTGGTCGGTATTCGTAGCTATCCGAGTTGCGAAGGTCCAAGCGATCACGGAAGGCTGTGAGTGGAGACATGTGGCAGGTACGGACAACCCGGCCGACTTGATTTCGATGGGAGTAGGACCGAAGGAAATCATCAACAACGAGTTCTGGTGGCGCGAGCCTAGTTGGTTAACCGAAGCCCGAAGCAACTGGCCAATTTCAGAACCAGCTCCGTTAGAAGTAGGCGAAGAGGAAAGAAGGCCTACTGCAGTTGTCGTGACAGCATCAGCAATTGCAGAATTCAACGACAGATTCATCTCTACAACAAAATCCTACACAACGTTGATTCGTCGTGATGCCATCTGATTGCGTTTGATGCGATTACTGCAGGTACCAGAAGATCGACCGAAAGGATTCCTCAGGGCAGAAGAATTACGGAGGGCAGAATATACGCCGATACGGAAGGTGCAGGAAGAAGTATTCCCGGATGAACTTCGAGCTATCCGGAAGAAGGAATCTGTCAGCAGAAGGTCGCCGCTACGCTGGTATCATCCCTATATATGTAAAAATGACATCCTTAGAATCGACGGGCGCTTGCGTCATTCGGACGAGGCAGAAGACACCAAGCATCCTATGGTTCTCCCAGCAAGGCATCGCTTAACCAGGATGGTTTTCGAACATCAGCATCTGCGTTTACTGCACGCTGGTCCGCAACATCTTTTGGCAACAGTTCGGCAACGGTACTGGCCTCTAGGAGGAAGGAATGTTGCAAGACAGGTCGTCCATCAATGCCTCACGTGTTTCAAGTCAAAACCAAGGCAAATACGACAGTTTATGGGAGAGCTGCCTTTCTCACGGGTCTCGATCTCCCGTCCGTTTTCCAAAGCCGGCGTGGATTATTTTGGCCCAGTTTATCTACTCTTAAGGGTTTTGGTCACCGTCGAGTTTTATATTTGGAAATTGTTGATATTTTTCGGTGATTATAAACACACTGAAACACGATTTATGACGTTTCGGCCTACTGTCATTCAGCCATCATCAGATTTATGCAGTTTATCTACGACCAGTACTACGTAGAGCTGCCGTGAAGGCCTATGTAGCCATATTCCTATACATGTGCACTAAGGCGGTACACATGGAGTTGGTTTCCAACATGTCCACGGAGAGATTCTTGCAGGCTCTTCGGCGATTCATCGGAAGGTGTACAGATTTGTATTCGGATAACGGAACAAATTTCGTTGGATTTCGAAATCAACTGCAGGAGCTGTTTCATCTTTGGAGGGACTGTGGACAACGTCAAGATCTCGCTAGATTTTTTGCCAATGAAGGAATTACGTGGCATTTCAACCCTCCCGGCTCTCCACATTTCGGAGGATTGTGGGAGGCTGCAATCCCAACTAACATTTTTACTGTATAAAAGTTAAAACGAGCTTTCTTCCAAGAGCGTGTGCTCCATAAGCTGTTATGCAGCTACTTTTGTTAGTAGGGATGCGCTCAGCAAAACACCATATACTTCGCGTTGTTGGGGCAAATCCGGTGACTCACGAGGATATGTTCACCTTGCTGGTGCAAGTAGAAGGCTGTTTAAATTCCAGGCCAGTAACTCAAATGTCAGAGGACCCAAATGACCTTGAACCGCTTACCCCTGCACACTTCCTGGTGGGCGGTACCTTGCAATCATTTCCAGAACCAGACCTACGAAGCACACCTACAACTCGTTTGAAGTGCTATCAGTTAGTTCAGCAATATCTTTGTCAGCTGCAGGGTAGATCAAAGCGTTGGAAACCACTAGTCCAATTTGAATTAGGAAGGTTAGTCGTAGTTCAGGACAAAAACCAGCCGCCGATGCGTTGGTGTATGGGTCGCATTCAAGTCGCATTGTAGCTGTACACCCTGGCACTGATGGGGTCGTGAGAGTCATCACGCTGAAAACCGCAGTTGAAGAGTTGACACAAGCAGTCGAGAACATTTGCCTGTTACCAGTTCCAGAATTGGAGACCAGTGAAATTTAAGTCAGTTACCCTCCCTTTCCCGTTCCTATCCAAGAGGATTTGTCCATTTTCAGGTGCAGAAATCAAGATTTCTGGGTGCGTGAGAATGTCGGTGGGCCACCCTAACTCGATCATCCAATCTGAACAGTGGCAGTACAGAGTTTGTATTCCTTTGTTCTACCGATCGCTCGACCACCGGAGTGATATGTATAAACAGAGATCACTTTCGCTTTCTGTTGAGAGATTGTGACATCATCGATGCAGCGTGGTAAAGCAAGAAGAGATGATAGAACGTGGATGCTGAGCGAGAGAAGATTGGTCATCGTTGTTTCAGGTACGGTTCAACACACGCCGATTGGAAGACGCTGCTGTGAAAAGGTCCTTCGTCGAGAAACTTGAGAACCGTGCTGCGGATATTCCGGAAGGTGGAAGCGTAGAAAATCAATGCCATCAAGATCGCCTTCAGCGCACCGGCGAGAATACGCCAAAGCCGCGATAGAGCGAGCGAAAACACGAGGAGCCAAAGTCGTAGCCCGGCAGCGCTATTCGTCTCTCGAGAAGGAAGTGAAGCGCTCATGTAGACGGGACAAGAGCGTGGGCGAACTTCCTAGCCGACGAAGGTGAGAAAAACATCCGTTTTCTCTACGATGTTTCACGTCGCCCTAGTGGGACTAAGATGAATAAATACTACAATCCCCGTGAGACACGCGTCTTGACAGTTACTGACCGACCAGGCTGACTAGTTGAAACGCTTCGAGCACTTTGGAAGCCTTTTTCAAGTGTCGGTCACGCCATCAACACCTCAGCATGATCCACCAAGGGTTCGACGCATACCCGTGTCAACACCGAAGCTCCATCAGTGCAGGAGATAGAAACAGGCATCCGTAGGATGAAATCGATCAGGGCCCCAGGGGTCGATCGCATATCAGCTGAGATGCTCAAAGCTAACCCCGTAGTATCCGCACAACTACTGCATCAATTATTCCGCAACATATGGGAAGCTGCGACATTTCCGGCCGACTGGATGCAAGGCGTCTTAGTAAAGGTACCCAAAAAGGGTAACCTGACTGTATGCGATAATTGGCCGGCATGCTAATGTGTATCGTTCTCAATGTCCTCTGCAAAGTAATAACCGGATACAGGAGAAGATTTACGCAACTCTACGACGGGAGCAAGCAGGATTTCGCGCCGAACGATCCTGTGTGGACCATATTGTCACGCTCCGAATCATTCTGGAGAAAATCAATGAGTTCCCGGAGTCTCTCTACCTGGTTTATTGTTTACGAAAAAGCTTTCAACCGTCTCAATCACGGAAACATGGGGGAAGACCTCAGGCACAAGGGTCTCCCTGAGAAAATCATCGGCCTCATTGAAGCACAGTACAGGGCATTTTCGTGCAGAGTACTGTACAATGGTGTATTGTCCGATCCCATTCGGGTCGTTGCTGGAGTGAGGTAAGGATGTATACTATCACCGCTGGACTAGGAGATTCCGGATAAGTCTTATAAAGCCTTCTTGACCGTCGCTGTCCTCATCTGGCCTCTCCCCCTATTGCTGAAGTTTTCCGGTAGCATGTTGATTCGTCTATTCCAAAGGTCCTTCAACGCCTCGAGCTTGATCGCACAAATTTGCAGCCGCCTGTTCCTGGTAGATCCTGGCATCCAGCGCGTAGAAATTGCCTCTCGCAGGACACACACCAATGATATCGCCGTCGTATGTTATCTCAGCTGCCAATGCCCCGAAAGAAGCGTTCACTCCAGCTACGGTAATCTTCTTCACGGAAAGCATATACGCTCTTACATTAGGCACATACAGAACGTCGTCTATGAAGCACTTGGCTATTGATTCCCACGATTTGTCCAGCTTGAATGTAACTTTTCTCCTACTACAGCTCTCCTTGAGCTCCCCGCTCATGAACACAACCACCTTTCAGCCACTCGTTGTAATTGCTTCTACTTCATCTTCTTTTGGATCGTTCCTGCCTGCAGTCCTTGGCCTTTTGCCCCTTCTTGTGACATCGATGACATTCCCCATGAAACTTCCATGACTCGTTTCGTTGTTCATTCCAAATGAATGTTTCCCACTCCCGCTAACTTGAGTTTCCGGATGAGCTCATCGAACGTCTTCAGATGATTGCTGATCGACGAATCTTCCGCAATCTTGAGCTTCGCGAGTTGCTTTCGTATGAGCGTTTGCGACGAAACCGACTTCTTGGCGTAGACACCTTCCAACGTCGCCCAGATGTCGTTGCCGTTTATTTCTCCCAGATCAAATCCAACAAATCGTCATGAATGAAGGAAATGATCAGGTTTACTGCCTCCCCGTCAATCGCTTGAAACTTCGCTAATTCGGCTGCAACGGTTGAGTAGGCGCATCCTTCTTGACCGCGTTCAGCGATCCGGCCGGCTTCAGCAGTTTCTGGACTCTAAACTTTTAGTTCTCGAATTCAGCTATGGTGATTCCGTGCATCAGTGCTCTACGTGTGTTGCCCATAACTTCTTTAAGGTAGAAACTAACGCATTGGTTGAACTAAGAACAACTTTTATTTAGGTTTTTGTTCAATCTCCGTCCTGTGAAGACTTAAATATAAGTTGTTCTTAGCTCAACCACTGCTTAGTTTCTACCTTCTAGATGTTACGATGACCGCTTCACCTTTTTTTTCTTCTGATAAGCTTTGGCGTTTTGGCGCTATCTTTCCTGCTTCTGTCCTTCTAATTCTACACCTTTTGCCAAAGTGTCCATTTCCCCTTCTGATCGTTTCTATCGTCGGTATGGCCTCCACCTTTTTTTTTATTTTTTTTTATTTTTGTGCGCTGCCAGCCTTTTGTCTGCAGGTGATGATTTGGTTCTATTTGGGGTGAAAGTTGGTATCTATGTCCAATAGCTTTCCCTTTGTCTTGGCACCACTATCGAGAGCGGTTCGGAATTTGACCTGTTGCAGCACCGCTGCCACTAGGGTGTTTAAAGTCGCCGCCTGGAGGAAATTTCCTGGAGGAGTTTCTAGAGAAATTACCCGGAGGAATTCCTGGAGGAAACTCGGGAGGAATCCCTGGATGAATTTCTTGAAGAATACCTTGAAACCTGAAGAAATCCCTGGATGAATTCCTGAAGAAGCTCTGGAGGAATTCCTGAAAGAGCTCTCGAGGAATACCTGAATAAATTCCTGGATAAGCCCATGGAGGAATCCATTGAGGAATTCGCGGAGCAATCCCTTGGGGGTATTCCTGAAGGAATCCCTGAAAAAATTTCTAGAGAAATCGCTGGAGGAATCCCTAGAGAAATTCATAGGAAAATTCCTGGAGGAATCCCTGGAAAACTTACTGGAAGAATCCCAGGAAAAATTTCTGGAGGAAAACTTCCTTGGGGAGTTTTAAGGGAACGCCTGGAGAAATCCTTGAGGGACTCCTGTAAATCCTCGTGGAATTTTCGGAGGGATTCCTAAGGAACTTCCGAGGGAATTCCCGAGGAACTTCTGCAGGACTGTTCGAAAGGTTCTTAAAGTAATTTCTAAGGAATTCCTGAAGGAATTCCAGTATAGCTCCTGAAGAAATTTTCGAGAAACTGCTGGGAAATTCCTGAAGAATTTCACGGGAAGTCCCGAGGCATTGCCTAGGAACTTGTAGAGGTATTCTCGGAGAACATCACGATAAATTTCGGAGAGACTTCTGTAGGAATTTCTGAGGTACGCCTGGAGGAATTCTTGGGTAATTTCCGACACTTCAAAACAGAGGTAATCGTGAAAGAATAACATCGATAAAGTAAAGAGATTTAGGAGTAGAGCTTGTGGAGCTTGAAGGTCTTAATTCCAGAATAGTTTGGATGACCTAGATCACCAAGTGAATGTTGATAAGTTATCAGAATTGCGCTCAGAGGCTCTGAGAATAGCGTAGATTATATTCCGCGAGCATTCGCTACAATAAAAAAATCATAAGATTTACAGCTAATTCGAACCATACTTCAAAACACATTGGGCCCATTTGTATGCTAGTGGATTCCCAAATAGCAAAAAATAGAGATGCTCTAAACCCTAAAAGGGATACCTGGGGTCCATTGGACCCCAGGCGCCTTTCGGAGCTCGTCTTTGATGGAACACACTCAGCGAGGTGACGAAACTGAGGCCATGAAGGTATCCCTTTAAGGGTTAATATAATATAATATAAGCCTAAAATATCCTATGAATGTACCAAAGACATTATAGCGGTGCACTGAGGTTCTATCAGCAGTATAGACTACATTCCACGATTTTTTTTACAACTAAAGCATTATACAGTATGTAGATATCGTAACCCAAACTTCTAAGTGTATTGGAGGCCATATGTAATTCACGGAATGTCCAACTACCACAATATCAAGTTGGTTATAGCATTGCGAAGTCTAATAGACATAAATGTGGCTAAATTTCTTAAACAGCGTGAACGCAAACGATGGTAGATGTTGTAGATCTTAAGAAAATGAATTCCTGAGTAGTTTGGATGACCTAGGTAACGCAACTCATGTACCATATATTTCCTGGGGTTACTTTGAGGCTTTTTGATTACCGTAGACTTTGTTCTGTGATCATTCATCGTGTATAAAATTTGGTTGAGAATGTTGGATTTGTGTCACAAACTTCGGAGTACTATGGAGGCCTTAGAATAGTTCTGGGATCAAAATTTCAACAGACTATGATGAGTAGTAATACATTGCATGTCAAGGATCAGTGGAAACTATTGATGATTAGCAAACCGATGAAATTTGAGCACAAAAATTAGTATTTGTTCGCTGTAACGACCGTGCGAATGGCATCACTGTTTTAGCGAACCATCATCAACCAATCAGCGAACTATCTTCAACCAATCAGCGATGGACGCGTATGAAAACTTCAACCGTCAACACCGACCAATCATAGCGTGGCTTCTTTGCTGCTGCACACCAAGCGTCACTCCGACCGAGCAAGCAGCCACCACCACGATCATTTCTTTTCTTTTTTTTGTTTTTTTTTGTCACACATAAAAGAAGCGCAGTTGCGAGCAAGAGCATCAGTTGTAATTAAAAAGTCAAAGTGAATAGATCAAAATTGAAGAGAAGAAAAGGTGTTTTTTTCTTTAGCCGATCCCGAAAGCGATGGTGGTTCCAGTAGTTCCTGCCTGCTGATGGATTTTGGCGTCCTGCTTGCCACTGCGACTGCTCTGTCCTGCTCAACTTTGCTACCAGCTTGCTGTCTCCACTAAGAGTTATTCGAGCTATTCAGAAATCCTCCAGTTCTTTTCAGAACTTGTGCAGCAAAGCGGTGCAAGTTCGCAGACAGACAGCAGATGGGAGCTGGCAGCATCGTTCTCCGCCCGTCGTCGTCGTCGAGTCCGTTTTTCTTTGCCACCTGTGGCGTCATGCAGAAGCCAGTTTCTGCTGCGCAAGCGGACTGCAGCCAGCGTCGTGTGCCGTCCATCGTGATTCCCTCCAACCCTCGCGGTTGAGATGGTGGCTAGTGCCATCAGTATTTATGAAAATACAAAAAAGCCACGTGTTCACAATTATTCCCCTTGACTATAAAAAAAATCCGGGGTAAAATATTTTAAATTTAGGACGGTATTGTATTTCTACCAAAAGTAGATCGTCCCGGGTGTTTACGGGTTAAGGGTTACGCCAATTGCACAATTGTGAGTGGGATTCATCAATGTAGACCAGAAAGTTCACGATGTCGGCCCAAAATTCAAGATGGGGGCTTAAAAACCAAGATGGTAGCCCACAATTCAAGATAGCGGCTGTTTTAGAGAGATTTCTAGATTTTCTAGATTTTTAAGCTATGCAATATGGGAATTGGGTATATGTATTTGGTATGGAGAAGAGGCCCGGAGTCCACAAGTGGCGACCAGAATATCCAAGATGGTGCTTGTTATGGAGTTCAAGCAGTTTCCATGTAGTGTGGATATATTTATTTGATATGGGGAGGATGTCCGGAGTCTAAATATGGAGACCAGAATATCTAAGATGACGGCCGGTAGCAGTAGGTAGAAATCTCTGGGTAGAAATATGACCAAGCCAACTGCCAAGAACTCCTTCCATATTCAATATTTACAGTTCAATAAAACAGTATTTTAAAATACCACCCAAGATTCTATTTGAAAATTCGTTTTCATTGATAGGTATTGGTTAACACAACACAAAAAATCGCCACATTCATACTGCTGGAAATTTGGCAACTGCATGATTTGCCTCTGTGCTAGAGGCATTTAACCCTCCATACCATCGCATTGGTACAACCGCTAAAGCTGAAATCCTTGTTTCCGAGTAAATTTCCGCTCCCATATCCCTTGGCCACAGTCACTGTCATACTGTCGGTATGATAATGCTACTTGCGGCGTCTGGTGATCACCACCAATAAAGTGCCATGTTTGTTCCACAATTTTCCACGAAAAAAAAACTGCCCGCAAAAGCCTCTGAAGTCGTTTGAAATCCGTGGTCGTGCCATCAGCGGCTTCAGTCTTCTGCCATGTTGAAGTCAGCCCCCAGTCAGTTGTAGTCGTGGAATTTATTAGAAAATTCACGCGCACGTGTGTTATCATGCAAATTAAACGGCACCACCGCTGTCGCTGTTTGCTCGACTTAGATTGGCCTCCTGTCCGTTTTGGGTGTTTTTTTTTTGTCAGAGCGCGCGGAAAAAATGTGGATCCATTCGTTTGATACATTAGACGTGACGAAACCATTGGAACGCATGATGACATGACGCGACGAAACAGCATATTTTAGCTGTTGGTCGGGTCGATGTCGGTGTATTCTTTGTGATATATCGACATATGGTGTTCTTCATCCCTCAAGTATTGGTAACTCAAAGCACATGCTCTTCGATCAACGATCAACGATCAATTCTGGCTATACATGTCAATGGTTGCTCCTCCGTGATCATACATTTTAGACCAATAACGACGCCGGCCAAGTACAAGCTGGGAAAGGAAAGGAAGAGGAGGAGCAGAGCAGAGCAGAGCAGAGCAGAGCAGAGCAGAGCAGAGCAGAGCAGAGCAGAGCAGAGCAGAGCAGAGCAGAGCAGAGCAGAGCAGAGCAGAGCAGAGCAGAGCAGAGCAGAGCAGAGCAGAGCAGAGCAGAGCAGAGCAGAGCAGAGCAGAGCAGAGCAGAGCAGAGCAGAGCAGAGCAGAGCAGAGCAGAGCAGAGCAGAGCAGAGCAGAGCAGAGCAGAGCAGAGCAGAGCAGAGCAGAGCAGAGCAGAGCAGAGCAGAGCAGAGCAGAGCAGAGCAGAGCAGAGCAGAGCAGAGCAGAGCAGAGCAGAGCAGAGCAGAGCAGAGCAGAGCAGAGCAGAGCAGAGCAGAGCAGAGCAGAGCAGAGCAGAGCAGAGCAGAGCAGAGCAGAGCAGAGCAGAGCAGAGCAGAGCAGAGCAGAGCAGAGCAGAGCAGAGCAGAGCAGAGCAGAGCAGAGCAGAGCAGAGCAGAGCAGAGCAGAGCAGAGCAGAGCAGAGCAGAGCAGAGCAGAGCAGAGCAGAGCAGAGCAGAGCAGAGCAGAGCAGAGCAGAGCAGAGCAGAGCAGAGCAGAGCAGAGCAGAGCAGAGCAGAGCAGAGCAGAGCAGAGCAGAGCAGAGCAGAGCAGAGCAGAGCAGAGCAGAGCAGAGCAGAGCAGAGCAGAGCAGAGCAGAGCAGAGCAGAGCAGAGCAGAGCAGAGCAGAGCAGAGCAGAGCAGAGCAGAGCAGAGCAGAGCAGAGCAGAGCAGAGCAGAGCAGAGCAGAGCAGAGCAGAGCAGAGCAGAGCAGAGCAGAGCAGAGCAGAGCAGAGCAGAGCAGAGCAGAGCAGAGCAGAGCAGAGCAGAGCAGAGCAGAGCAGAGCAGAGCAGAGCAGAGCAGAGCAGAGCAGAGCAGAGCAGAGCAGAGCAGAGCAGAGCAGAGCAGAGCAGAGCAGAGCAGAGCAGAGCAGAGCAGAGCAGAGCAGAGCAGAGCAGAGCAGAGCAGAGCAGAGCAGAGCAGAGCAGAGCAGAGCAGAGCAGAGCAGAGCAGAGCAGAGCAGAGCAGAGCAGAGCAGAGCAGAGCAGAGCAGAGCAGAGCAGAGCAGAGCAGAGCAGAGCAGAGCAGAGCAGAGCAGAGCAGAGCAGAGCAGAGCAGAGCAGAGCAGAGCAGAGCAGAGCAGAGCAGAGCAGAGCAGAGCAGAGCAGAGCAGAGCAGAGCAGAGCAGAGCAGAGCAGAGCAGAGCAGAGCAGAGCAGAGCAGAGCAGAGCAGAGCAGAGCAGAGCAGAGCAGAGCAGAGCAGAGCAGAGCAGAGCAGAGCAGAGCAGAGCAGAGCAGAGCAGAGCAGAGCAGAGCAGAGCAGAGCAGAGCAGAGCAGAGCAGAGCAGAGCAGAGCAGAGCAGAGCAGAGCAGAGCAGAGCAGAGCAGAGCAGAGCAGAGCAGAGCAGAGCAGAGCAGAGCAGAGCAGAGCAGAGCAGAGCAGAGCAGAGCAGAGCAGAGCAGAGCAGAGCAGAGCAGAGCAGAGCAGAGCAGAGCAGAGCAGAGCAGAGCAGAGCAGAGCAGAGCAGAGCAGAGCAGAGCAGAGCAGAGCAGAGCAGAGCAGAGCAGAGCAGAGCAGAGCAGAGCAGAGCAGAGCAGAGCAGAGCAGAGCAGAGCACAAATGTCCCAAATGGAGGATAACGTGCCTCTGGAGCCGGCCTTCTGATAGGTGTTCTCTCAGGTGTTTTCCTCTGATTTTTCAAAATCTCTAAAGATGGAGGTTCTTTCTAAAGTATAACCGATGTTTTTTTTTTGGAAATTCTCACGACAACTTCGTTTAAATTTTAATCAGAGCTACGTCCAGAATTTTTCGCAAATTTTTCCAAAGATTTGTTCGAGAAAGCCTGTTATTATTCCTGATGTAGCTTTTCGGGGATTCCTCCAGAAGTTCCGCGGGAAGATTTACTCCAGGACTTCTTCGGAAATTACTGCAGGAGATCCTTGGGAATTTCTCCTGGACTTCATCGAGAATTCCTACAGGAGATCCTTGGGAATTACTCCATCAGTTCTTCGAAAATTCCTGCAGAAGCTTCCAGGCAATTTCTACAGAAGTTCCCGAGATCTTGGAGCTCCAAGGAAATTTCTTCAGGAGTTTCATGGAAATATCTCCACAAGTCCTCGCGGATTTCTCCAGGATTTTCCGGGAATCCTTCCATAGGTTCCCCTCGGATTTCCCAGGGAATTTCCCAATGATTTTTTTTTTCAATTGACTACATAAATTATCCGGAAATTCCATCCAGAATTTTCACGAAATTTACTTCAGAAGTCTACAAGAACTCCTCCAGTAATAATTTAGGTCCCCGGATTAATTTCCAAGAAAATCCGGAAAGTCCTCCAGAAGATCCTCGGGAATTCAGCCTGGAAGATAATTGGGAACTCCTACAGTAGGTTCTCGGAAATTCCTTCAGGAGTATCTCAAGAATTCTCCAGGAGATCCTCGAGAATTTTTCCACAAGATCTTCGGGATTACTGCCCGATTTCCTCTAAGAGATCCTCAGAAATTCGGTCATCAGTTCATCGGGAATTTCTGTAGGAGTTTGCAGGAAATTTCTACTGAAGTTTAAAGAGTTATCTTGGAGTTTATCTTGGAGCTACTAAGAAATTCCTTTGAGAATTCCATGGAAATTTCTGCACGAGTCCCCGAGCATTTCTCCAGAATTTTCCTGGGAAATTTCAAGCAGAATTTCCATGAAATTTACTTCAGAAGTTCATCAAGAACTCTTCCAGGAATAATGCATGGTTCTCTCCAGGTAGTGTTCTTCAAGGTTTTTTTTTCGAAAATTTCTAAAGAAGTTTCTTGTATTTATTTCCACGAGATCACCACAGAAATCCAAAAATTCCTCCGTATAACTCCTAGAGAATTTTTGGATAATACCCGAGGAACTCTTGGAAGAATTCCGAGGAACCCCTAAAGAAATTCCTGAGAAACTCCTAAAGGAATTTTCGAGCAACTCTTGAAGGATTCTTGTGGATCTCCTGGAGGAATTCCTGAAGAACTCCTAGAGGAATTCCTGAGGAACTCCAGGCGGAATTTGCGAGCAGCACCTGGAAGAATTCCCGAGAAACTCCTGAATGACTTTCTAGAGAAATCTTCCCGCGGAACTTCTGGAGGAATCCCCGAAAAGCTACATCAGGAATAATAACAGGCTTTCTCGAACAAATCTTTGGAAAAATTTGCGAAAAATTCTGGACGTAGCTCTGATTAAAATTTAAACGAAGTTGTCGCGAGAATTTCCAAAAAAAAACATCGGTTATACTTTTAGAAAGAACCTCCATCTTTAGAGATTTTGAAAAATCAGAGGAAAACACCTGAGAGAACACCTATCAGAAGGCCGGCTCCAGAGGCACGTTATCCTCCATTTGGGACATTTGTGCTCTGCTCTGCTCTGCTCTGCTCTGCTCTGCTCTGCTCTGCTCTGCTCTGCTCTGCTCTGCTCTGCTCTGCTCTGCTCTGGAGTAATTTCCGAAGAACTCCTGGACGAATTCTCGTGAAAGTCCTGCAGGAATTCCTAAAGAACTTCTAGAATTTCCGTGAATTTCCGAGGATCTCCTGTAGTAAGTCCCGCGGATCTCTCAGAGGAATTCCCAAGGATCTGCTGGAGGAATTCTCGAGGATGTCCAGGAGGCATTCCCAAGGATCTACCGGAAGAATTCCCGAGATGCACCTGGAGAAGTTCCTTTAAAACTCCTTGAAGAATTCCCGAAGAACTCCTGGAAGTATTCCCGAGGATCTTCTGGAGAAATTCCCGAGTAACTACTGGAGGAATTACTGACGAACTTCTGGATGAATTCCCGAGCATCTTCTGGAAGATTTTCTGTGGAACTCTTGGAAATAAATCCGAGGAACTTCTTGAGGAATTTTGGTAAAATCCGGGAAATATTTGAGAGGGATCCTGAGAGAATCATGCATTATTGCTAGAGGACTTCTTGGGGAACTGTTGAAGTAAATTTTATGGAAGTTCAGGAGGGAATTTTCGGAAAATATATGTAGTTATTTCCAGTCTAATCATGGAAACATTTTCTGGGTATCCCTGCAGGAATTCTACCACCAATGCTGCAGGAATTCTTTGGAAGCTTCTTAAAGAATTTCCATGGTATTCGGGGGGAATCCAGGGAGGGATTTCTGGGAAACTCTTAGAGAAGTTCTCGGAGACTCCTGGAGAAATTTACCTGGATACTTAGGAAGCAATTCCCGAAGTACTACTGGAGGAATGCCCGAAGAACACTTAGACTAATTCTTGGGAAATTTCAGAAAGAATTCCCGGTGAACTGAGTAAATTCTTGGGAAGCTCCTTGAGGAATCACAAAAAAACTGAAGGAATTCCAGAAGAAACTATTGAAGGGATTCCAGACTCCTGGAGGAATTACAAATGAAAGTTCTTGATGAATCCAACAAGCAACTCCTGGAAAAATTACAAAAGAAACACCTTGTGGAATCCACAAAGGTATGAAAATAATATTAAAATGTTTAAGTATTTCCATTGATATTTGTCTAAACGTAACGTTATTTTTTTTAGTTCAACAACATAAACGATAAGCTGTATCATGTCGGCGTAGTGTGAACGCCTTTCTTGATATAGGATATCATCACCATAGGTCGTCACGCTAGATTATTTGATAAAGAGCGCAGTGAGAACATAGCACAAATTTTGATTTTTAGCATTGATTTTATACCAAAGCCACAACACGGAGTGTGAAGACATGTGAAGACATTTCAGCCTGCCTCACGAAGACATTTGAAAATTTCACCAGGCATCCCTGCTCGCAGGTCAATTTCACGGAAGTTTAAGAGGGCTTCAGAGGCGTTTCAAAGCGTTTCAGGGCGTTTCAATGCGTATCAGGACATTTCAGAAGGTTTCCGAAGAATTTGGGGGGACTCACAGGTGAATTTCACGGAGTATTCATGAGGGCTTCAGACGCTTTCCAAACAGTTTTAAAACGTTTCAATGCGTTTCAGGAGGTTTCACAGGGGTTTTGGGGGGCTTCAGAGGCTCTCAGGTGAATTTCACGGCGGTTTTATTGGGGTTTTAGAGGGGTCTCAAAGCGTTTCAATGCGCTTCTATGCATTTCAGGGCGTTTCAGGGCATTTCAGAAGATTTCCGATGAATTTGAGGAGGCCTAAAAGGCTCGCAGGTGAATGCCACGGAGGTTTCGTGAGGGTATCAGAGGCGTTTCAAAGGTTATGGAGGCGTTTTAAAGCGTTTCAAGGCATTTCAGGGCGTTTAAATGCGTTTCGGGGCGTTTCAGGAGGTTTAAGGGGCCTTGAGAGGGCTTCAGAGGCTCGCAGGTGAATTTCACGAAGGTTTCATGGGGGTTTCAGAGGCGTTTCAAAGAGTTTCATGGCGTTTCAATGCGTTTCAATGCGTTTCAGGGCGTTTCAGAAGGTTTCCGAAGAATTTGGGGGGGACTCACAGGTGAATTTCACGGAGGGTTCATGAGGACTTCAGAGGCTTTCCAAAGAGTTTTAAAACGTTTCAATGCGTTTCAGGAGGTTTCACAGGGGTTTTGGGGGGCTTCAAAGGCTCGCAGGTGAATTCCACGGAGGTTTCATGAGGATTTTAGAAGCGTTTAAAAGGTTTTAGAGGCGTATCAATGCGTTTCAAGGCGTTTCAGGAGGTTTAAGAGGCCTTGAGAAGGCTTTCCAAAGAGTTTTAAAACGTTTCAATGCGTTTCAGGAGGTTTCACAGGGGTTTTGGGGGGCTTCAAAGGCTCGCAGGTGAATTCCACGGAGGTTTCATGAGGATTTTAGAAGCGTTTAAAAGGTTTTAGAGGCGTATCAATGCGTTTCAAGGCGTTTCAGGAGGTTTAAGAGGCCTTGAGAGGGCTTCTGAGGCTCGCGGGTTAATTTCACGGAGGTTTCATGGGGGTTTCAGAGGCGTTTCAAAGAGTTTAATGGCGTTTCAATGCGTTTCAGGGCATTTCAGGAGGTTTCCGGGGAATTTAAGAGGGCTCAAAAGGCTCATATAAATCTCATTCTAAATGCTCTTTGATACATCTAGTAGCTCTCGTAGTTCCGATCACCTACACTCAAGGGAGTTCTTGGAGTCCCTTAAAAATTCTTCGAAGTAAGAACTTGATAAATCATAGTTACCTGAGGTTTGTGTGTGTATGAACCTAAGTCGTCAATCTCTTAGAGACAACCAAATACGTTAGTAGATCCGAAGACCTATAATCAAGGAAGTTCTTGGAGATCCTCAAACTGACAACGAACTCACCACTTGACAGCAAATATTTGCATGAGGCTGTGCAAGCATAAATTTCATTCCTTGTACTTCAATAGATTACTGATTACGCTTGTAGATCAGATGCCCTAACTCCAGGGAACTCTCGGATATGCTACGCAATCATAAAACCCACCACTTGATAGAGCATAGATACCTGGGGCTGTGTGAATATAAATCTCATTCTTAATGCTCTTAGATACAACTAGTAGCCCTCGTAGATTCTATGACTTATACTAAAAGGAGTTCTTGGAGAACCTTCAAGAATCATTGTTAGGTCCGATGACCTACAAGCAAGGAAGTTCTTGAAAACTCTTGAGCTTTTAATTCTTAAACACTCCGTAAATGTCCCATAACTCGTAATTCTGCTATTTTCCCGTAAACCAACTTTATCTGTAATCTTGAGTACTCCAACTGCTCTGAACATAATCAAATTCCATTTAGCTAACGTTACCTAAATGGAGGGACCTAAATAGATTTTATCTAAATGGATCCTACCCAAAACATCAAAAAATTTCTTAGTACCATGCGAAAAAAAGCACATTCGCGAAATGACTGGATTTGGGTGGATTTAAAACTCTTAAACGTTTCCACAATCCCGCTATTATTTAGCCTCATATCTATAGCTGAGGACTCCCAAGAAACCCGAGATCAACAATTCGATTGTGTTGTTCCGATTTATCTTTGGACAAACAAGTTTTTCCCACAAGAAATATTATCCATCCTTAAACCGCACCATTTCCGGCTATTTTTTTCCACCTTAATTGCGTTCTTTCCTTCCAACTTGCTCTTTCAATCAACACAATCAATTGAGACTGTCCGTATCGAAAAAGCGATAAATTGCGAATACCCGCTGCAGCGCTCGCTCTCGGGGAAGAAAATTGTGTCTTCTTTCCCAGGAATTGTGTGGTTGTTGGCTATTTTGGAACCAACACCACCCGCCACCGTCGACGAAGATGTTCAAATCAAATTAATAGTCGAACAAATTAAGTTTTATTCGCTCTTCGCTCGTTCTTACCTTGCGAGCTTTTTACTAAAACTCGGAATCGTGTTTGGAATCGATTCTGAGACGATGCGATGGATGAAGAGATCTTAGCGAATTGGATCGCTGCCTGTAGATGCCGGAAAAACAACTGTGGAGGAGTGATTGAAGAGAGTCATTCATCTAGAAGAGACTGGACTCTGGTTTTTTAAGTAGCTACCCAATGAAACAATTCACTCGTTCATTTGTGCAGTATTTGAGCAGTGTTCATGAAGGAAATTATTCACATTCCATGGATCAACGTCGTGTTGCCTCAGAAATAAAATCGTTTTTGGCAATGTTGAGTTTATTAGAAATGAACTTACGGTTCTACTGAAACGTCAAATGAGCGAACTCGTTCATTGCTTCATATGGAGCAATATGCATTCACTCGTTTGACTTTTGAGCGAAGCCGTGTTAGGCAGATGACCATGGAAACAAGTTCATTTACTGTTAACACGGCATCGCTCAAACGTCAAATTAGTGAACTCGTGCAATAGTTCATTTGTCACCATTAAGACGAATTCTTTTTGAGTAGATAAGTAGATAAGTTACGTAGAAGTTCCGTAGACTATTTCTTGGACTTATACTAGTATCAAAGCCTTCGGACCGAGTGAACTCAGTTCACCGGTGGATAAGTTCATGGACGCTGGACATTTAGTTCACTAACTTCACAAATGATGTCCTTGTACAGACATTCACCCGTTTAGTGTTTGAATTGAGCTGTATTTACCGAAATTAATTGGTCTTTATTATATTGTTGCAAAAAAGGTATTGCTCAAATGACAGCCGAATGAACCCGTGAATAAGAACATTGACCTCAACGGGGAGGGGTCATCGGTTTCAACGAGAGAAAACCTTGAAAATTTACTTTTTCTCAGCCAAAATGAATTTAACAAACTGAAACAAAAGAAAATAACTGAAAAAATACACTCCTAAATAAGCGACTGGAACGTGTGAACCGTGTCGCTTTTTCCTTTCTGAATTCCTTCGTCCCGGTGGTGGTGAGCACTCGCCCGTTTACAGTCGAAGCGTTTTGCACATCTTTTTTTCGCAAGTGAAAAAAAAAAACAGAAAGAATAAAAAATGTTCCTTATGTGAGAAAAAATCCAGCAAGCTTTCTTCTTTTCCCCAACTTGGTTTACGCTCGCGGCTGTGGCAGTGCCAGCACCGGATGGGAAGACAACATATAACCCATTCCGTGAGACAAACAAGGGAAGCTTCGAGGATGGTGCGCGGTGACAACGAACGGAACGGTACGGGAAACCGACCCACGTCTTCGAGTTTTCCAAGTTGGTGTGTGAAAAACAGAGGATAAGGATGAGGACGTCGAGGAGAAATACTATTTTTCACCCGGCACTTTTTTCCCGGTGGTCCTGAAAGTTATACAGTGCCACAGTGGAGGTGTGTGAAACTTCTGGGAAGGTTGGACTGGCGTGGAAGGATGATGGTGCGTCTGAGAATGACAATCCAAGAACACGGAAACCTGTTCGAAGATTTTTTTTTCTGGTTATAATCTACTGCTACTCTTTGTATGTTCCGAGGAGCACCAGAGAATGTAACACCTAAACACGGTGATTCTGTGAAGAATCCGCACCGAATTCTCGGCCGGGTTCTCTGCAAAGTTTTCGCCAGAATTTAGAATTCTTGTAGGATTCTTTGCAGAATACTCACGAAAATTTCTGTTGAATCTTTGATCTATTTAGAATCTTTGCAGGATTCTCTGCAGAATCCTTGCAGGATTTTCTGCATAATCTTGTTGGATTCTCTACATAATCCTTGCAAGATTCTCTACAGAATCCTTCCAGGAATTTCTACAGTATCCTCTCAGGAATCGCTACAGAATTCTTTTTGGATTCTCTACATAATCCTCTTTGGATTCTCTACCAAATCCTCACAGGATTCTCTTCAGAATCCTCTGAAGTTTCTCTGCCGAGTCCTCTCAGGATTCTCTGCAGAATTCTCTCGGTATTCTCTGCAGAATCCTCTAACGATTCTCTGCAGAATTTTCCCAGAATTCCTTGCAAAAGCGCCTCAGGATTCCCCGTAGAATCCTCTCAGGATTCTCTGCAGGACCCACTCAGGATTCTCTGCTGGATTCTCACAGGGTTCTCTACAGAATCCTCACATAATTCTCTAAAAAATCTTCTCAGCACTCTCTACGGAATCATCTCAGGTATGTCTACAGAATCCTCTCTCACTATTATCTGAAGAATCCTTCTCAGGATTCTCTGCAGAATTCTCTCAGGATTCTCTACAGAATCCTCTCAGGTTTCTCCGTTGTATCCTCACAGGTTTCTCTGCAGAATCCTTTCAGAATTCTCTGCAGAAACTTCTCAGGATTCTCTGCAGATTTTTTTCAGTTTTCTCTTCAGAATCTTCTCAGGATTTACTTCAGAATCCTCTCAGCTTTCTCTTCAGAATCCTCTCAGGAATGCAGATTCTCTGCAGAATAAGCTACGGATTCTCTGCAGAATCCTCTTGGTATTCTCTGCAGAATCCTCTTAGCACTCTCAGCAGAAATCTCGCGGTATTCTCTGCAGAATCCTCTCAGGATTATATGCAGAATCCTCTCAGATTTCCCCGCAGAATCCTCTCGAAATTCTCTACCGAATCATCTCTGGAATCTTCGCATTATGTGGAGCGGACCTGGTGTGATGGTTAGAACACTTGACTATCACGCCGAGGACCTGGGATCGAATCCCACTCCCAACAAACTCATAAAATGTGAGTTCTTCCTTCGGAAGGGAAGTAAAGCGTGGGTCCCGAGATGAACTAGCCAAGGGCTAAAAATCTCGTTAATACAGATAAAAAAAAAAAAAAAAATCTTCGCATTATCCTATCGAAATTCTCCGCAGAATCCTCTCGGAATTCTCCGCAGAATTCTCTCACATTCTCCTCAGCATCCGCTCAGGATTCTCCGCGGAATCCTCTCAGGATTCTCCGCGGAATCTTCTCAGGATTCTCCGTGGAATCCTCTCAGGATTCTCCGCGGAATCCTCTCAGGAATCTCCGCGGCATCCTCTGAGGTTTCTCCGCGGAATCCTCTGAGGTTTCTCCGCGGAATCCTCTCAGGATTCTCCGCAGAACCCTCCCAGGATTCTCCGCGGAACCCTCTCAGGATTCTCCGCGGAATCCTCTCAGGATTCTCCGCGGAACCCTCTCAAGAATCTCTGCAGAATCCTCTCCGGATTATCTGCAGAATCCTCTCAGGATTCTCCACGGAATCTTCTCAGGATTCTCCGCGGAGTCCTCTTAGGATTCTCCGCGGAATCCTCTCAGGATTCTCCGCGGAATCCTCTCAGGATTCTCCGCGGAATCCTCTCAGGATTCTCCGTGGAATCCTCTCAGGATTCTCCGCGGAATCCTCTGAGGTTTCTCCGCGGATTCTGTAGAGAATCCTGAGAGGATTCTGTAGAGAATCCTGAGAGGATTCTGTAGAGAATCCTGAGAGGATTCTGTAGAGAATCCTGAGAGGATTCTGTCGAGAATCCTGAGAGGATTCTGTAGAGAATCCTGAGAGGATTCTGTAGAGAATCCTGAGAGGATTCTGTAGAGAATCCTGAGAGGATTCTGTAGAGAATCCTGAGAGGATTCTGTAGAGAATCCTGAGAGGATTCTGTAGAGAATCCTCAGAGGATTCTGTAGAGAATCCTGAGAGGATTCTGTAGAGAATCCTGAGAGGATTCTGTAGAGAATCCTGAGAGGATTCTGTAGAGAATCCTGAGAGGATTCTGTAGAGAATCCTGAGAGGATTCTGTAGAGAATCCTGAGAGGATTCTGTAGAGAATCCTGAGAGGATTCTGTAGAGAATCCTGAGAGGATTCTGTAGAGAATCCTGAGAGGATTCTGTAGAGAATCCTGAGAGGATTCTGTAGAGAATCCTCAGAAGATTCTGTAGAGAATCCTGAGAGGATTCTGTAGAGAATCCTGAGAGGATTCTGTAGAGAATCCTGAGAGGATTCTGTAGAGAATCCTGAGAGGATTCTGTAGAGAATCCTGAGAGGATTCTGTAGAGAATCCTGAGAGGATTCTGTAGAGAATCCTGAGAGGATTCTGTAGAGAATCCTGAGAGGATTCTGTAGAGAATCCTGAGAGGATTCTGTAGAGAATCCTGAGAGGATTCTGTAGAGAATCCTGAGAGGATTCTGTAGAGAATCCTGAGAGGATTCTGTAGAGAATCCTGAGCGGATTCTGTAGAGAATCCTGAGAGGATTCTGTAGAGAATCCTGAGAGAATTCTGTAGAGAATCCTGAGAGAATTCTGTAGAGAATCCTGAGAGGATTCTGTAGAGAATCCTGAGAGGATTCTGTAGAGAATCCTGAGAGGATTCTGTAGAGAATCCTGAGAGGATTCTGTAGAGAATCCTGAGAGGATTCTGTAGAGAATCCTGAGAGGATTCTGTAGAGAATCCTGAGAGGATTCTGTAGAGAATCCTGAGAGGATTCTGTAGAGAATCCTGAGAGGATTCTGTAGAGAATCCTGAGAGGATTCTGTAGAGAATCCTGAGAGGATTCTGTAGAGAATCCTGAGAGGATTCTGTAGAGAATCCTGAGAGAATTCTGTAGAGAATCCTGAGAGGATTCTGTAGAGAATCCTGAGAGGATTCTGTAGAGAATCCTGAGAGGATTCTGTAGAGAATCCTGAGAGGATTCTGTAGAGAATCCTGAGAGGATTCTGTAGAGAATCCTGAGAGGATTCTGTAGAGAATCCTGAGAGGATTCTGTAGAGAATCCTGAGAGGATTCTGTAGAGAATCCTGAGAGGATTCTGTAGAGAATCCTGAGAGGATTCTGTAGAGAATCCTGAGAGGATTCTGTAGAGAATCCTGAGAGGATTCTGTAGAGAATCCTGAGAGGATTCTGTAGAGAATCCTGAGAGGATTCTGTAGAGAATCCTGAGAGGATTCTGTAGAGAATCCTGAGAGGATTCTGTAGAGAATCCTGAGAGGATTCTGTAGAGAATCCTGAGAGGATTCTGTAGAGAATCCTGAGAGGATTCTGTAGAGAATCCTGAGAGGATTCTGTAGAGAATCCTGAGCGGATTCTGTAGAGAATCCTGAGAGGATTCTGTAGAGAATCCTGAGAGAATTCTGTAGAGAATCCTGAGAGAATTCTGTAGAGAATCCTGAGAGGATTCCGTGGAGAATCCTGAGAGGATTCCGTGGAGAATCCTGAGAGGATTCTGCAGATAATCCGGAGAGGATTCTGCAGAGATTCTTGAGAGGATTCCGCAGAGAGCCCTACGCGGAATCCTCTCAGGATTCTCCGCGGAATCCTCTCAGGATTCTCCGCGGAATCCTCTCAGGATTCTCCGCGGAATCCTCTCAGGATTCTCCGCGGAATCCTCTCAGGATTCTCCGAGGAATCCTCTCAGGATTCTCCGAGGAATCCTCTCAGGATTCTCCGCAGAATCCTCTCAGGATTCTCCGCGGAATCCTCTCAGGATTCTCCGCGGAATCCTCTCAGGATTCTCCGCGGAATCCTCTCAGGATTCTCCGCGGAATCCTCTCAGGATTCTCCGCGGAATCCTCTCAGGATTCTCCGCGGAATCCTCTCAGGATTCTCCGCGGAATCCTCTCAGGATTCTCCGCGGAATCCTCTCAGGATTCTCCGCGGAATCCTCTCAGGATTCTCCGCGGAATCCTCTCAGGATTCTCCGCGGAATCCTCTCAGGATTCTCTACAGAATCCTTTCAGGATTCTCTACAGAATCCTCTCAGGATTCTCTACAGAATCCTCTCAGGATTCTCTACAGAATCCTCTCAGGATTCTCTACAGAATCCTCTCAGGATTCTCTACAGAATCCTCTCAGGATTCTCTACAGAATCCTCTCAGGATTCTCTACAGAATCCTGCCAGGATTCTCTACAGAATCCTGCCAGGATTCTCTACAGAATCCTGCCAGGATTCTCTACAGAATCCTGCCAGGATTCTCTACAGAATCCTGCCAGAATTCTCTACAGAATCCTCTGAGGATTCTCTACAGAATCCTCCCAGGGTTCTCTACAGAATCCTCCCAGGATTCTCTACAGAATCCTCTCAGGATTCTCTACAGAATCCTCCCAGGATTCTCTACAGAATCCTCCCAGGATTCTCTACAGAATCCTCCCAGGATTCTCTACAGAATCCTCCCAGGATTCTCTACAGAATCCTCCCAGGATTCTCTACAGAATCCTCCCAGGATTCTCTACAGAATCCTCCCAGGATTCTCTACAGAATCCTCCCAGGATTCTCTACAGAATCCTCCCAGGATTCTCTACAGAATCCTCCCAGGATTCTCTACAGAATCCTCCCAGGATTCTCTTCAGAATCCTCCCAGGATTCTCTACAGAATCCTCCCAGGATTCTCTACAGAATCCTCCCAGGATTCTCTACAGAATCCTCCCAGGATTCTCTACAGAATCCTCCCAGGATTCTCTACAGAATCCTCCCAGGATTCTCTACAGAATCCTCCCAGGATTCTCTACAGAATCCTCCCAGGATTCTCTACAGAATCCTCCCAGGATTCTCTACAGAATCCTCCCAGGATTCTCTACAGAATCCTCCCAGGATTCTCTACAGAATCCTCCCAGGATTCTCTACAGAATCCTCCCAGGATTCTCTACAGAATCCTCTCAGGATTCTCTACAGAACCCTCTCAGGATTCTCTACAAAATCCTCTCAGGATTCTCTACAAAATCCTCTCAGGATTCTCTACAGAATCCTCTCAGGATTCTCTACAGAATCCTCTCAGGATTCTCTACAGAATCCTCTCAGGATTCTCTACAGAATCCTCTCAGGATTCTCTACAGAATCCTCTCAGGATTCTCTACAGAGTCCTCACAGGATTCTCTTAAGAATCCTCACAGGATTCTCTTCAGAATCCTCTGCGGTTGCTCTGCCGAATCCTCTCAGGATTCTCTGCAGAATCCGCTCAGTATTCTCTGCAGAATTCTTTCGGTATTCTCTGAAAAATGCTCTAAGGATTATCTGCAGAATTCTCTCAGAGTACCTTGCAGTAGCGTCTCAGGATTCCCCGTAAAATCTTCTCAGGATTCTTCGCAGAATCCTCTCAGAATTCTCCGCAGAATTCTCTAAGGATTCTCTGCTAAATACTCTCAGGATTCTCCGCGGAATCCTCTCAGGATTCTCTACAGAATCCTCTCAGAATTCTCTACAGAATCCTCTGAGGATTCTCTACAGAATCCTCTGAGGATTCTCTACAGAATCCTCTGAGGATTCTCTACAGAATCCTCTGAGGATTCTCTACAGAATCCTCTGAGGATTCTCTACAGAATCCTCTCAGGATTCTCTACAGAATCCTCTGAGGATTCTCTACAGAATCCTCTGAGGATTCTCTACAGAATCCTCTGAGGATTCTCTACAGAATCCTCTGAGGATTCTCTACAGAATCCTCTCAGGATTCTCTACAGAATCCTCTCAGGATTCTCTACAGAATCCTCTCAGGATTCTCTACAGAATCCTCTCAGGATTCTCTACAGAATCCTCTCAGGATTCTCTACAGAATCCTCTCAGGATTCTCTACAGAATCCTCTCAGGATTCTCTACAGAATCCTCTCAGGATTCTCTACAGAATCCTCTCAGGATTCTCTACAGAATCCTCTCAGGATTCTCTACAGAATCCTCTCAGGATTCTTTACAGAATCCTCTCAGGATTCTCTACAGAATCCTCTCAGGATTCTCTACAGAATCCTCTCAGGATTCTCTACAGAATCCTCTCAGGATTCTCTACAGAATCCTCTCAGGATTCTCTACAGAATCCTCTCCGGATTATCTTCAGAATCCTCTCAGGATTCTCCACGGAATCTTCTCAGGATTCTCCGCGGAGTCCTCTTAGGATTCTCCGCGGAATCCTCTCAGGATTCTCCGCGGAATCCTCTCAGGATTCTCCGCGGAATCCTCTCAGGATTCTCCGTGGAATCCTCTCAGGATTCTCCGCGGAATCCTCTGAGGTTTCTCCGCGGATTCTGTAGAGAATCCTGAGAGGATTCTGTAGATAATCCTGAGAGGATTCTGTAGAGAATCCTGAGAGGATTCTGTAGAGAATCCTGAGAGGATTCTGTAGAGAATCCTGAGAGGATTCTGTAGAGAATCCTCAGAGGATTCTGTAGAGAATCCTGAGAGGATTCTGTAGAGAATCCTGAGAGGATTCTGTAGAGAATCCTGAGAGGATTCTGTAGAGAATCCTGAGAGGATTCTGTAGAGAATCCTGAGAGGATTCTGTAGAGAATCCTGAGAGGATTCTGTAGAGAATCCTGAGAGGATTCTGTAGAGAATCCTGAGAGGATTCTGTAGAGAATCCTGAGAGGATTCTGTAGAGAATCCTGAGAGGATTCTGTAGAGAATCCTGAGAGGATTCTGTAGAGAATCCTGAGAGGATTCTGTAGAGAATCCTCAGAGGATTCTGTAGAGAATCCTCAGAGGATTCTGTAGAGAATCCTCAGAGGATTCTGTAGAGAATCCTCAGAGGATTCTGTAGAGAATCCTCAGAGGATTCTGTAGAGAATCCTCAGAGGATTCTGTAGAGAATCCTCAGAGGATTCTGTAGAGAATCCTCAGAGGATTCTGTAGAGAATCCTCAGAGGATTCTGTAGAGAATCCTGAGAGGATTCTGTAGAGAATCCTGAGAGGATTCTGTAGAGAATCCTGAGAGGATTCTGTAGAGAATCCTGAGAGGATTCTGTAGAGAATCCTGAGAGGATTCTGTAGAGAATCCTGAGAGGATTCTGTAGAGAATATTGAGATGATTCTGTAGAGAATCCTGAGAGGATTCTGTAGAGAATCCTGAGAGGATTCTGTAGAGAATCCTGAGAGGATTCTGTAGAGAATCCTGAGATGATTCTGTAGAGAATCCTGTGAGGATTCTGTAAAGAATCCTGAGAGGATTCTGTAGAGAATCCTGAGAGGATTCTGTAGAGAATCCTGAGAGGATTCTGTAGAGAATCTTGAGAGGATTCTGTAGAGAATTCTGAGATGATTCTGTAGAGAATCCTGAGACGATTCTGTAGAGAATCCTGAGAGGACTCTGTAGAGAATCCTGAGAGGATTCTGTAGAGAATCCTGAGAGGATTCTGTAGAGAATCCTGAGAGGATTCTGTAGAGAATCCTGAGAGGATTCTGTAGAGAATCCTGAGAGGATTCTGTAGAGAATCCTGAGAGGATTTTGTAGAGAATCCTGAGAGGATTTTGTAGAGAATCCTGAGAGGGTTCTGTAGAGAATCCTGAGAGGATTCTGTAGAGAATCCTGAGAGGATTCTGTAGAGAATCCTGGGAGGATTCTGTAGAGAATCCTGGGAGGATTCTGTAGAGAATCCTGGGAGGATTCTGTAGAGAATCCTGGGAGGATTCTGTAGAGAATCCTGGGAGGATTCTGTAGAGAATCCTGGGAGGATTCTGTAGAGAATCCTGGGAGGATTCTGTAGAGAATCCTGGGAGGATTCTGTAGAGAATCCTGGGAGGATTCTGTAGAGAATCCTGGGAGGATTCTGTAGAGAATCCTGGGAGGATTCTGTAGAGAATCCTGGGAGGATTCTGTAGAGAATCCTGGGAGGATTCTGTAGAGAATCCTGGGAGGATTCTGTAGAGAATCCTGGGAGGATTCTGTAGAGAATCCTGGGAGGATTCTGTAGAGAATCCTGGGAGGATTCTGTAGAGAATCCTGGGAGGATTCTGTAGAGAATCCTGGGAGGATTCTGTAGAGAATCCTGGGAGGATTCTGTAGAGAATCCTGGGAGGATTCTGTAGAGAATCCTGGGAGGATTCTGTAGAGAATCCTGGGAGGATTCTGTAGAGAATCCTGGGAGGATTCTGTAGAGAATCCTGGGAGGATTCTGTAGAGAATCCTGGGAGGATTCTGTAGAGAATCCTGAGAGGATTCTGTAGAGAATCCTGGGAGGATTCTGTAGAGAATCCTGGGAGGATTCTGTAGAGAATCCTCAGAGGATTCTGTAGAGAATTCTGGCAGGATTCTGTAGAGAATCCTGGCAGGATTCTGTAGAGAATCCTGGCAGGATTCTGTAGAGAATCCTGAGAGGATTCTGTAGAGAATCCTGAGAGGATTCTGTAGAGAATCCTGAGAGGATTCTGTAGAGAATCCTGAGAGGATTCTGTAGAGAATCCTGAGAGGATTCTGTAGAGAATCCTGAGAGGATTCTGTAGAGAATCCTGAGAGGATTCTGTAGAGAATCCTGAGAGGATTCTGTAGAGAATCCTGAGAGGATTCTGTAGAGAATCCTGAGAGGATTCTGTAGAGAATCCTGAGAGGATTCTGTAGAGAATCCTGAGAGGATTCTGTAGAGAATCCTGAGAGGATTCTGTAGAGAATCCTGAGAGGATTCTGTAGAGAATCCTGAGAGGATTCTGTAGAGAATCCTGAGAGGATTCTGTAGAGAATCCTGAGAGGATTCTGTAGAGAATCCTGAGAGGATTCTGTAGAGAATCCTGAGAGGATTCTGTAGAGAATCCTGAGAGGATTCTGTAGAGAATCCTGAGAGGATTCTGAAGAGAATCCTGAGAGGATTCTGAAGAGAATCCTGAGAGGATTCCGTGGAGAATCCTGAGAGGATTCTGCAGATAATCCGGAGAGGATTCTGCAGAGATTCTTGAGAGGATTCCGCAGAGAACCCTCCGCGGAATCCTCTCAGGATTCTCCGCGGAATCCTCTCAGTATTCTCCGCGGAATCCTCTCAGGATTCTCCGCGGAATCCTCTCAGGATTCTCCGCGGAATCCTCTCAGGGTTCTCCGCGGAATCCTCTCAGGATTCTCCGCGGAATCCTCTCAGGATTCTCCGCGGAATCCTCTCAGGATTCTCCGCGGAATCCTCTCAGGATTCTCCGCGGAAACCTCTCAGGATTCTCCGCGGAATCCTCTCAGGATTCTCCGCGGAATCCTCTCAGGATTCTCTACAGAATCCTCTCAGGATTCTCTACAGAATCCTCTCAGGATTCTCTACAGAATCCTCTCAGGATTCTCTACAGAATCCTCTCAGGATTCTCTACAGAATCCTCTCAGGATTCTCTACAGAATCCTCTCAGGATTCTCTACAGAATCCTCTCAGGATTCTCTACAGAATCCTCTCAGGATTCTCTACAGAATCCTCTCAGGATTCTCTACAGAATCCTCTCAGGATTCTCTACAGAATCCTCTCAGGATTCTCTACAGAATCCTCTCAGGATTCTCTACAGAATCCTCTCAGGATTCTCTACAGAATCCTCTCAGGATTCTCTACAGAATCCTCTCAGGATTCTCTACAGAATCCTCTCAGGATTCTCTACAGAATCCTCTCAGGATTCTCTACAGAATCCTCTCAGGATTCTCTACAGAATCCTCTCAGGATTCTCTACAGAATCCTCTCAGGATTCTCTACAGAATCCTCTCAGGATTCTCTACAGAATCCTCTCAGGGTTCTCTACAGAATCCTCTCAGGGTTCTCTACAGAATCCTCTCAGGATTCTCTACAGAATCCTCTCAGGATTCTCTACAGAATCCTCTCAGGATTCTCTACAGAATCCTCTCAGGATTCTCTACAGAATCCTCTCAGGATTCTCTACAGAATCCTCTCAGGATTCTCTACAGAATCCTCTCAGGATTCTCTACAGAATCCTCTCAGGATTCTCTACAGAATCCTCTCAGGATTCTCTACAGAATCCTCTCAGGATTCTCTACAGAATCCTCTCAGGATTCTCTACAGAATCCTCTCAGGATTCTCTACAGAATCCTCTCAGGATTCTCTACAGAATCCTCTCAGGATTCTCTACAGAATCCTCTCAGGATTCTCTACAGAATCCTCTCAGGGTTCTCTGCAGAATCCTCTCAGGATTCTCTGCAGAATCCTCTCAGGATTCTCTGCAGAATCCTCTCAGGATTCTCTGCAGAATCCTCTCAGGATTCTCTGCGGAATCCTCTCAGGATTCTCTGCAGAATCCTCTCAGGATTCTCTGCGGAATCCTCTCAGGATTCTCTGCAGAATCCTCTCAGGATTCTCTGCAGAATCCTCTCAGGATTCTCTGCAGAATCCTCTCAGGATTCTCTACAGAATCCTCTCAGGATTCTCTACAGAATCCTCTCAGGATTCTCTACAGAATCCTCTCAGGATTCTCTTCAGAATCCTCTTAGGATTCTCTACAGAATCCTCTCAGGATTCTCTACAGAATCCTCTCAGGATTCTCTACAGAATCCTCTCAGGATTCTCTACAGAATCCTCTCAGGATTCTCTACAGAATCCTCTCAGGATTCTCTACAGAATCCTCTCAGGATTCTCTACAGAATCCTCTCAGGATTCTCTACAGAATCCTCTCAGGATTCTCTACAGAATCCTCTCAGGATTCTCTACAGAATCCTCTCAGGATTCTCTACAGAATCCTCTCAGGATTCTCTACAGAATCCTCTCAGGATTCTCTACAGAATCCTCTCAGGATTCTCTACAGAATCCTCTCAGGATTCTCTACAGAATCCTCTCAGGATTCTCTACAGAATCCTCTCAGGATTCTCTACAGAATCCTCTCAGGATTCTCTACAGAATCCTCTCAGGATTCTCTACAGAATCCTCTCAGGATTCTCTACAGAACCCTCTCAGGATTCTCTACAGAATCCTCTCAGGATTCTCTACAGAATCCTCTCAGGATTCCCTACAGAATCCTCTCAGGATTCCCTACAGAATCCTCTCAGGATTCTCTACAGAATCCTCTCAGGATTCTCTACAGAATCCTCACAGGATTCTCTTAAGAATCCTCACAGGATTCTCTTTAGAATCCTCTGCGGTTGCTCTGCCGAATCCTCTCAGAATTCTCTGCAGAATCCGCTCAGTATTCTCTGCAGAATTCTTTCGGTATTCTCTGAAAAATGCTGTAAGGATTCTCTGCAGAATCCTCTCAGAGTACCTTGCAGTAGCGTCTCAGGATTCCCCGTAAAATCTTCTCAGGATTCTTCGCAGAATCCTCTCAGAATTCTCCGCAGAATTCTCTAAGGATTCTCTGCTAAACACTCTCAGGATTCTCCGCGGAATCCTCTCAGGATTCTCTACAGAATCCTCTCAGGATTCTCTACAGAATCCTCTCAGGATTCTCTACAGAATCCTCTCAGGATTCTCTACAGAATCCTCTCAGGATTCTCTACAGAATCCTCTCAGGATTCTCTACAGAATCCTCTCAGGATTCTCTACAGAATCCTCTCAGGATTCTCTACAGAATCCTCTCAGGATTCTCTACAGAATCCTCTCAGGATTCTCTACAGAATCCTCTCAGGATTCTCTACAGAATCCTCTCAGGATTCTCTACAGAATCCTCTCAGGATTCTCTACAGAATCCTCTCAGGATTCTCTACAGAATCCTCTCAGGATTCTCTACAGAATCCTCTCAGGATTCTCTACAGAATCCTCTCAGGATTCTCTACAGAATCCTCTCAGGATTCTCTACAGAATCCTCTCAGGATTCTCTACAGAATCCTCTCAGGATTCTCTACAGAATCCTCTCAGGATTCTCTACAGAATCCTCTCAGGATTCTCTACAGAATCCTCTCAGGATTCTCTACAGAATCCTCTCAGGATTCTCTACAGAATCCTCTCAGGATTCTCTACAGAATCCTCTCAGGATTCTCTACAGAATCCTCTCAGGATTCTCTACAGAATCCTCTCAGGATTCTCTACAGAATCCTTGTAGCGGTATTAGGAAATAATAAAAATAAAACAGCACGACTGTGCAATTAAAATCAATTTCAATAAAAGTTTACCTGTTCAGAACGAACAGTAGGATAAATGAATCCTCTTGCATGCAAAATGAATCCAAAAAAACTTGTAAATAAATCCTGCATGAAAGTTCACTCAATTTAATGCCGCTTCACTCACTTGGCGCGCAGATTAAAAGTCATCTCACTGAGCATGCGTTCGGGTCCGTTGGTTTGAGCCAAATCTCCCAACTGGATCCCTTGTCGTTATATAAGTTAAGAATAAGAAATTGAATAATGAGCTTAGGGACCAGAATGGGTTAGCTAGATGTGAACGGTTTAAGAGGGAAAGGAACAATATGACTGATCGGCTCGAAAGGTGATCGGGGCTCGTCTTTTGATAAGATCGGACTCCGATTTCCGGAACGAAGGCCAAAACTCAAATCGCGACCTATCTGAGGGATTTCAAGTTCAGACTCGGCCACTTTAATCTTACCCGTGGAAGAGGCAGGACTGGGAAGTTTTCTTTTAATTAGTTTCGCGGTGTGATTTTTGAGGTTTGTTAAACGTGAAAGTGTCTTATATGTTCAGTGTGATTTAATGTTAGATTTCCCTCCCGTTTAGGTAGTGCTATTAAGTTAGAAAATAGCAAGTGCGGTACTGTGCGTGATTCTGTTAAGAAAGAAAAAGGTAAAAAGGTGAACGCTTTATATTATCCGACGATACGCTCACACTGTGGTGTAGCCGTCCAACGGCTTTTTTGTTACAGTTTTTTTCTTTGTGCACACCGCCTCACCTCCCGCTCGGCACACCGCGCCCATCAAGCCAAGTACCTCTATCCTGACCCCACGCGCCAGCATTAAAGTTCCCCAACGTCCGGCCGGCGTTGGAAGGGAGTTGCAATCGCCAACACTGCACTCCGGAAGAGCCCGATTCCCGCCCACTGGGAATTATTCATTCGCCGCCCACCAAGTTGGCGAATTATTAGCAGCGCGAGTCATCCAAGCGACGCGCCATTGTTCACTGTGGTGAACCAGCACCGGCGCGGCGACGCGACGCGAGAGGCAGAGAGAAGTCAAACCGTGAGTAAGCTCCTGCGGGAGAGGTACAAATGTTATTTGAGCGTGCTTAAGGGCGGACGGGACGGTCGGGGAAATATCCGCCATTGCTCTGTTGCTACTAAGATGGTAATCTCAGATTCTACTTCATATTTTGCAACAAAAACCTATCACTGTGTATGCTCACTTGCAGTGCATATGCTGATTGTTTTTCAGCATCTTCAATGCGATAGAACTCGAGATTACCATCTTCAAAATCGCGAGGCAAATTGTTAGAAAGAGAGGCAAGATAGGAAAAATAACACGGCGTCCCGTTTCACCTTAAAGCGAAGAAGGTAGAGAAAGCTTGAGTTTTATAGCAAGAAATCCGCACAGTTAGGTAGTTAGAAGGGAGAGGAAGGAAGGAAGGAGGAGAGTGAGAGAAACGATTAGGGTACCCGAATAAAAATGAATGTTCTAAATGTAGTTTGAATAAATGTTTTTGCGTTTTCCTTAAAGTTATGAGTATCTTGTTGAGTTAGAACTTCCGATAGATGATTGCACTGGTGTAGAAGGTATTTTCACGTTTCGTTCGTTCCGTTTTGTTGTAGTTTTGGTTGATGTACTCCAAGTGTGGACTGCTTGGGAATCTCAGTCCCCCATTCTTGTTTCTGAAGCGTTAGGGTTAGAGGGTTTGAGGAAGAACTTGGCCTGTGATGAGAACTGGTCGACCACGTGCTTTCGTTCTGGTAGGAATTCGAGCTCTGTATTGCTTTTCGGGTTGGTTAGGAGTTGCGTTCCGAGTACTGGTTAAATCTGAGTATCTACTAATACGTTCGGTCTATTGACTACAATTGAACTCGCCCTGAGGCTTGAGTTTTGCCGGGCAACTAAAGCGACAAGTGGTCCTCTTAGGAGGTGGCGCTTAAGCCATTTGTTTAAACAATTTTCGAACGCTCTAGTAGATCTGAGACTTAGCCACTCGAGCCGGCTACATCCTCTCAGGATTCTCTACAGAATCCTCTCAGGATTCTCTACAGAATCCTCTCAGGATTCTCTACAGAATCCTCTCAGGATTCTCTACAGAATCCTCTCAGGATTCTCTACAGAATCCTCTCAGGATTCTCTACAGAATCCTCTCAGGATTCTCTACAGAATCCTCTCAGGATTCTCTACAGAATCCTCTCAGGGTTCTCTGCAGAATCCTCTCAGGATTCTCTGCAGAATCCTCTCAGGATTCCCTGCAGAATCCTCTCAGGATTCTCTGCAGAATCCTCTCAGGATTCTCTGCAGAATCCTCTCAGGATTCTCTGCAGAATCCTCTCAGGATTCTCTGCAGAATCCTCTCAGGATTCTCTGCAGAATCCTCTCAGGATTCTCTGCAGAATCCTCTCAGGATTCTCTGCAGAATCCTCTCAGGATTCTCTGCAGAATCCTCTCAGGATTCTCTGCAGAATCCTCTCAGGATTCTCTGCAGAATCCTCTCAGGATTCTCTGCAGAATCTTCTCAGGATTCTCTGCAGAATCCTCTCAGGATTCTCTACAGAATCCTCTCAGGATTCTCTACAGAATCCTCTCAGGATTCTCTACAGAATCCTCTCAGGATTCTCTACAGAATCCTCTCAGGATTCTCTTCAGAATCCTCTTAGGATTCTCTACAGAATCCTCTCAGGATTCTCTACAGAATCCTCTCAGGATTCTCTACAGAATCCTCTCAGGATTCTCTACAGAATCCTCTCAGGATTCTCTACAGAATCCTCTCAGGATTCTCTACAGAATCCTCTCAGGATTCTCTACAGAATCCTCTCAGGATTCTCTACAGAATCCTCTCAGGATTCTCTACAGAATCCTCTCAGGATTCTCTACAGAATCCTCTCAGGATTCTCTACAGAATCCTCTCAGGATTCTCTACAGAATCCTCTCAGGATTCTCTACAGAATCCTCTCAGGATTCTCTACAGAAGCCTCTCAGGATTCTCTACAGAAGCCTCTCAGGATTCTCTACAGAATCCTCTCAGGATTCTCTACAGAATCCTCTCAGGATTCCCTACAGAATCCTCTCAGGATTCCCTACAGAATCCTCTCAGGATTCTCTACAGAATCCTCTCAGGATTCTCTACAGAATCCTCTCAGGATTCTCTACAGAATCCTCTCAGGATTCTCTACAGAATCCTCACAGGATTCTCTTAAGAATCCTCACAGGATTCTCTTTAGAATCCTCTGCGGTTGCTCTGCCGAATCCTCTCAGAATTCTCTGCAGAATCGGCTCAGTATTCTCTGCAGAATTCTTTCGGTATTCTCTGAAAAATGCTGTAAGGGTTCTCTGCAGAATCCTCTCAGAGTACCTTGCAGTAGCGTCTCAGGATTCCCCGTAAAATCTTCTCAGGATTCTTCGCAGAATCCTCTCAGAATTCTCCGCAGAATTCTCTAAGGATTCTCTGCTAAACACTCTCAGGATTCTCCGCGGAATCCTCTCAGGATTCTCTACAGAATCCTCTCAGGATTCTCTACAGAATCCTCTCAGGATTCTCTACAGAATCCTCTCAGGATTCTCTACAGAATCCTCTCAGGATTCTCTACAGAATCCTCTCAGGATTCTCTACAGAATCCTCTCAGGATTCTCTACAGAATCCTCTCAGGATTCTCTACAGAATCCTCTCAGGATTCTCTACAGAATCCTCTCAGGATTCTCTACAGAATCCTCTCAGGATTCTCTACAGAATCCTCTCAGGGTTCTCTGCAGAATCCTCTCAGGATTCTCTGCAGAATCCTCTCAGGATTCCCTGCAGAATCCTCTCAGGATTCTCTGCAGAATCCTCTCAGGATTCTCTGCAGAATCCTCTCAGGATTCTCTGCAGAATCCTCTCAGGATTCTCTGCAGAATCCTCTCAGGATTCTCTGCAGAATCCTCTCAGGATTCTCTACAGAATCCTCTCAGGATTCTCTACAGAATCCTCTCAGGATTCTCTACAGAATCCTCTCAGGATTCTCTTCAGAATCCTCTCAGGATTCTGTACAGAATCCTCTCAGGATTCTCTACAGAATCCTCTCAGGATTCTCTACAGAATCCTCTCAGGATTCTCTACAGAATCCTCTCAGGATTCTCTACAGAATCCTCTCAGGATTCTCTACAGAATCCTCTCAGGATTCTCTACAGAATCCTCTCAGGATTCTCTACAGAATCCTCTCAGGATTCTCTACAGAATCCTCTCAGGATTCTCTACAGAATCCTCTCAGGATTCTCTACAGAATCCTCTCAGGATTCTCTACAGAATCCTCTCAGGATTCTCTACAGAATCCTCTCAGGATTCTCTACAGAATCCTCTCAGGATTCTCTACAGAATCCTCTCAGGATTCTCTACAGAATCCTCTCAGGATTCTCTACAGAATCCTCTCAGGATTCTCTACAGAATCCTCACAGGATTCTCTTAAGAATCCTCACAGGATTCTCTTTAGAATCCTCTGCGGTTGCTCTGCCGAATCCTCTCAGAATTCTCTGCAGAATCCGCTCAGTATTCTCTGCAGAATTCTTTCGGTATTCTCTGAAAAATGCTGTAAGGATTCTCTGCAGAATCCTCTCAGAGTACCTTGCAGTAGCGTCTCAGGATTCCCCGTAAAATCTTCTCAGGATTCTTCGCAGAATCCTCTCAGAATTCTCCGCAGAATTCTCTAAGGATTCTCTGCTAAACACTCTCAGGATTCTCCGCGGAATCCTCTCAGGATTCTCTACAGAATCCTCTCAGGATTCTCTACAGAATCCTCTCAGGATTCTCTACAGAATCCTCTCAGGATTCTCTACAGAATCCTCTCAGGATTCTCTACAGAATCCTCTCAGGATTCTCTACAGAATCCTCTCAGGATTCTCTACAGAATCCTCTCAGGATTCTCTACAGAATCCTCTCAGGATTCTCTACAGAATCCTCTCAGGATTCTCTACAGAATCCTCTCAGGATTCTCTACAGAATCCTCTCAGGATTCTCTACAGAATCCTCTCAGGATTCTCTACAGAATCCTCTCAGGATTCTCTACAGAATCCTCTCAGGATTCTCTACAGAATCCTCTCAGGATTCTCTACAGAATCCTCTCAGGATTCTCTACAGAATCCTCTCAGGATTCTCTACAGAATCCTCTCAGGATTCTCTACAGAATCCTCTCAGGATTCTCTACAGAATCCTCTCAGGATTCTCTACAGAATCCTCTCAGGATTCTCTACAGAATCCTCTCAGGATTCTCTACAGAATCCTCTCAGGATTCTCTACAGAATCCTCTGAGGATTCTCTACAGAATCCTCTCAGGATTCTCCGCGGAATCCTCTCAGGATTCTCCGCGAAATCCTCTCAGGATTCTCCGCGGAATCCTCTCAGGATTCTCCGCGGAATCCTCTCAGGATTTTCCGCAGAATCCACTCATGATTCTCCGCGGAATCCTCTCAGGATTCTCCGCGGAATCCTCTCAGGATTTTCCGCAGAATCCTCTCAGGATTCTCCGCGGAATACTCTCAGGATTCTCCGCGGAATCCTCTCAGGATTCTCCGCGGAATCCTCTCAGGATTCTCCGCGGAATCCTCTCAGGATTCTCCGCGGAATCCTCTCAGGATTCTCCGCGGAATCCTCTCAGTATTCTCCGCGGAATCCTCTCAGGATTCTCCGCGGAATCCTCTCAGCATTCTCCACGGAATCCTCTCAGGATTCTCCGCGGAATCCTCTCAGGATTCTCCGCGGAATCCTCTCAGGATTCTCTGCGGAATCCTCTCAGGATTCTCCGCGGAATCCTCTCAGGATTCTTAGCGGAATCCTCTCAGGATTCTCCGCGGAATCCTCTCAGGATTCTCTACAGAATCCTCTCAGGATTCTCTACAGAATCCTCTCAGGATTCTCTACAGAATCCTCTCAGGATTCTCTACAGAATCCTCTCAGGATTCTCTACAGAATCCTCTCAGGATTCTCTACAGAATCCTCTCAGGATTCTCTACAGAATCCTCTCAGGATTCTCTACAGAATCCTCTCAGGATTCTCTACAGAATCCTCTCAGGATTCTCTACAGAATCCTCTCAGGATTCTCTACAGAATCCTCTCAGGATTCTCTACAGAATCCTCTCAGGATTCTCTACAGAATCCTCTCAGGATTCTCTACAGAATCCTCTCAGGATTCTCTACAGAATCCTCTCAGGATTCTCTACAGAATCCTCTCAGGATTCTCTACAGAATCCTCTCAGGGTTCTCTGCAGAATCCTCTCAGGATTCTCTGCAGAATCCTCTCAGGATTCCCTGCAGAATCCTCTCAGGATTCTCTGCAGAATCCTCTCAGGATTCTCTGCAGAATCCTCTCAGGATTCTCTGCAGAATCCTCTCAGGATTCTCTGCAGAATCCTCTCAGGATTCTCTGCAGAATCCTCTCAGGATTCTCTGCAGAATCCTCTCAGGATTCTCTGCAGAATCCTCTCAGGATTCTCTGCAGAATCCTCTCAGGATTCTCTGCAGAATCCTCTCAGGATTCTCTACAGAATCCTCTCAGGATTCTCTACAGAATCCTCTCAGGATTCTCTACAGAATCCTCTCAGGATTCTCTACAGAATCCTCTCAGGATTCTCTACAGAATCCTCTCAGGATTCTCTTCAGAATCCTCTTAGGATTCTCTACAGAATCCTCTCAGGATTCTCTACAGAATCCTCTCAGGATTCTCTACAGAATCCTCTCAGGATTCTCTACAGAATCCTCTCAGGATTCTCTACAGAATCCTCTCAGGATTCTCTACAGAATCCTCTCAGGATTCTCTACAGAATCCTCTCAGGATTCTCTACAGAATCCTCTCAGGATTCTCTACAGAATCCTCTCAGGATTCTCTACAGAATCCTCTCAGGATTCTCTACAGAATCCTCTCAGGATTCTCTACAGAATCCTCTCAGGATTCTCTACAGAATCCTCTCAGGATTCTCTACAGAAGCCTCTCAGGATTCTCTACAGAAGCCTCTCAGGATTCTCTACAGAATCCTCTCAGGATTCTCTACAGAATCCTCTCAGGATTCCCTACAGAATCCTCTCAGGATTCCCTACAGAATCCTCTCAGGATTCTCTACAGAATCCTCTCAGGATTCTCTACAGAATCCTCTCAGGATTCTCTACAGAATCCTCTCAGGATTCTCTACAGAATCCTCACAGGATTCTCTTAAGAATCCTCACAGGATTCTCTTTAGAATCCTCTGCGGTTGCTCTGCCGAATCCTCTCAGAATTCTCTGCAGAATCGGCTCAGTATTCTCTGCAGAATTCTTTCGGTATTCTCTGAAAAATGCTGTAAGGGTTCTCTGCAGAATCCTCTCAGAGTACCTTGCAGTAGCGTCTCAGGATTCCCCGTAAAATCTTCTCAGGATTCTTCGCAGAATCCTCTCAGAATTCTCCGCAGAATTCTCTAAGGATTCTCTGCTAAACACTCTCAGGATTCTCCGCGGAATCCTCTCAGGATTCTCTACAGAATCCTCTCAGGATTCTCTACAGAATCCTCTCAGGATTCTCTACAGAATCCTCTCAGGATTCTCTACAGAATCCTCTCAGGATTCTCTACAGAATCCTCTCAGGATTCTCTACAGAATCCTCTCAGGATTCTCTACAGAATCCTCTCAGGATTCTCTACAGAATCCTCTCAGGATTCTCTACAGAATCCTCTCAGGATTCTCTACAGAATCCTCTCAGGGTTCTCTGCAGAATCCTCTTAGGATTCTCTGCAGAATCCTCTCAGGATTCCCTGCAGAATCCTCTCAGGATTCTCTGCAGAATCCTCTCAGGATTCTCTGCAGAATCCTCTCAGGATTCTCTGCAGAATCCTCTCAGGATTCTCTGCAGAATCCTCTCAGGATTCTCTGCAGAATCCTCTCAGGATTCTCTACAGAATCCTCTCAGGATTCTCTACAGAATCCTCTCAGGATTCTCTACAGAATCCTCTCAGGATTCTCTTCAGAATCCTCTCAGGATTCTGTACAGAATCTTCTCAGGATTCTCTACAGAATCCTCTCAGGATTCTCTACAGAATCCTCTCAGGATTCTCTACAGAATCCTCTCAGGATTCTCTACAGAATCCTCTCAGGATTCTCTACAGAATCCTCTCAGGATTCTCTACAGAATCCTCTCAGGATTCTCTACAGAATCCTCTCAGGATTCTCTACAGAATCCTCTCAGGATTCTCTACAGAATCCTCTCAGGATTCTCTACAGAATCCTCTCAGGATTCTCTACAGAATCCTCTCAGGATTCTCTACAGAATCCTCTCAGGATTCTCTACAGAATCCTCTCAGGATTCTCTACAGAATCCTCTCAGGATTCTCTACAGAATCCTCTCAGGATTCTCTACAGAATCCTCTCAGGATTCTCTACAGAATCCTCACAGGATTCTCTTAAGAATCCTCACAGGATTCTCTTTAGAATCCTCTGCGGTTGCTCTGCCGAATCCTCTCAGAATTCTCTGCAGAATCCGCTCAGTATTCTCTGCAGAATTCTTTCGGTATTCTCTGAAAAATGCTGTAAGGATTCTCTGCAGAATCCTCTCAGAGTACCTTGCAGTAGCGTCTCAGGATTCCCCGTAAAATCTTCTCAGGATTCTTCGCAGAATCCTCTCAGAATTCTCCGCAGAATTCTCTAAGGATTCTCTGCTAAACACTCTCAGGATTCTCCGCGGAATCCTCTCAGGATTCTCTACAGAATCCTCTCAGGATTCTCTACAGAATCCTCTCAGGATTCTCTACAGAATCCTCTCAGGATTCTCTACAGAATCCTCTCAGGATTCTCTACAGAATCCTCTCAGGATTCTCTACAGAATCCTCTCAGGATTCTCTACAGAATCCTCTCAGGATTCTCTACAGAATCCTCTCAGGATTCTCTACAGAATCCTCTCAGGATTCTCTACAGAATCCTCTCAGGATTCTCTACAGAATCCTCTCAGGATTCTCTACAGAATCCTCTCAGGATTCTCTACAGAATCCTCTCAGGATTCTCTACAGAATCCTCTCAGGATTCTCTACAGAATCCTCTCAGGATTCTCTACAGAATCCTCTCAGGATTCTCTACAGAATCCTCTCAGGATTCTCTACAGAATCCTCTCAGGATTCTCTACAGAATCCTCTCAGGATTCTCTACAGAATCCTCTCAGGATTCTCTACAGAATCCTCTCAGGATTCTCTACAGAATCCTCTCAGGATTCTCTACAGAATCCTCTCAGGATTCTCTACAGAATCCTCTGAGGATTCTCTACAGAATCCTCTCAGGATTCTCCGCGGAATCTTCTCAGGATTCTCCGCGAAATCCTCTCAGGATTCTCCGCGGAATCCTCTCAGGATTCTCCGCGGAATCCTCTCAGGATTTTCCGCAGAATCCACTCATGATTCTCCGCGGAATCCTCTCAGGATTCTCCGCGGAATCCTCTCAGGATTTTCCGCAGAATCCTCTCAGGATTCTCCGCGGAATACTCTCAGGATTCTCCGCGGAATCCTCTCAGGATTCTCCGCGGAATCCTCTCAGGATTCTCCGCGGAATCCTCTCAGGATTCTCCGCGGAATCCTCTCAGGATTCTCCGCGGAATCCTCTCAGTATTCTCCGCGGAATCCTCTCAGGATTCTCCGCGGAATCCTCTCAGCATTCTCCGCGGAATCCTCTCAGGATTCTCCGCGGAATCCTCTCAGGATTCTCCGCGGAATCCTCTCAGGATTCTCTGCGGAATCCTCTCAGGATTCTCCGCGGAATCCTCTCAGGATTCTTAGCGGAATCCTCTCAGGATTCTCCGCGGAATCCTCTCAGGATTCTCTACAGAATCCTCTCAGGATTCTCTACAGAATCCTCTCAGGATTCTCTACAGAATCCTCTCAGGATTCTCTACAGAATCCTCTCAGGATTCTCTACAGAATCCTCTCAGGATTCTCTACAGAATCCTCTCAGGATTCTCTACAGAATCCTCTCAGGATTCTCTACAGAATCCTCTCAGGATTCTCTACAGAATCCTCTCAGGATTCTCTACAGAATCCTCTCAGGATTCTCTACAGAATCCTCTCAGGATTCTCTACAGAATCCTCTCAGGATTCTCTACAGAATCCTCTCAGGATTCTCTACAGAATCCTCTCAGGATTCTCTACAGAATCCTCTCAGGATTCTCTACAGAATCCTCTCAGGATTCTCTACAGAATCCTCTCAGGATTCTCTACAGAATCCTCTCAGGATTCTCTACAGAATCCTCTCAGGATTCTCTACAGAATCCTCTCAGGATTCTCTACAGAATCCTCTCAGGATTCTCTACAGAATCCTCTCAGGATTCTCTACAGAATCCTCTCAGGATTCTCTACAGAATCCTCTCAGGATTCTCTACAGAATCCTCTTAGGATTCTCTACAGAATCCTCTTAGGATTCTCTACAGAATCCTCTCAGGATTCTCTACAGAATCCTCTCAGGATTCTCTACAGAATCCTCTCAGGATTCTCTACAGAATCCTCTCAGGATTCTCTACAGAATCCTCTCAGGATTCTCTACAGAATCCTCTCAGGATTCTCTACAGAATCCTCTCAGGATTCTCTACAGAATCCTCTCAGGATTCTCTACAGAATCCTCTCAGGATTCTCTACAGAATCCTCTCAGGATTCTCTACAGAATCCTCTCAGGATTCTCTACAGAATCCTCTCAGGATTCTCTACAGAATCCTCTCAGGATTCTCTACGGAATCCTCTCAGGATTCTCTACAGAATCCTCTCAGGATTCTCTACAGAATCCTCTCAGGATTCTCTACAGAATCCTCTCAGGATTCTTTACAGAATCCTCTCAGGATTCGCTACAGAATCCGCTCAGGATTCTCTACAGAATCCTCTCAGGATTCTCTACAGAATCCTCTCAGGATTCTCTACAGAATCCTCTCAGGATTCTCTACAGAATCCTCTCAGGATTCTCTACAGAATCCTCTCAGGATTCTCTACAGAATCCTCTCAGGATTCTCTACAGAATCCTCTCAGGATTCTCTACAGAATCCTCTCAGGATTCTCTACAGAATCCTCTCAGGATTCTCTACAGAATCCTCTCAGGATTCTCTACAGAATCCTCTCAGGATTCTCTACAGAATCCTCTCAGGATTCTCTACAGAATCCTCTCAGGATTCTCTACAGGATCCACTCGGGATACTCCGCAGAATTCTCTCGGGATTCTCCGCAGAATTCTCTCGGGATTCTCCGCAGAATCCTCTCAGGATTCTCCACAGAATCCTCTCGTTTCAGAATCTTTACAAGATTTTCTGTAGGATCCGGACAGGATTCTCTGCTGATTGCTCACAGGATTCTCTGCAGAATCCTCACAGTATTATTTGTTGGAATCTTCACAGGATTCTTTGCAGGAATCCTCACATGATTTTCTGCAGTATTTTCACAGGATTCTCGGCAGAATCCTCTGAGGATTCTCTGGAAACTCCTTCAGCTGGAATCCAAAAGTTTAAAACCAGAAGCCAGATTCTAGCAGCCTGAAGCCAGAAACTAAATGCTATAAGCCGGAAGCCTGAAGTTAGAAACTAAAAGCACAATGTCAGAATCTGGAAAAAAGAAGCCAGAATCTAGAACCCAGAAGCAAGAAGCGTGCAGTTAGAAGCTAGAAACTGTATGCCATCAAGCCACAAGCCAGAACCAGATGCCATAAGTCAGAAGTCTAATGCCTGAAGTCAGAAGTCAGAAGCTAGAAACCAAAATCCAGAAATCACGAGCTCATATAGCCACAGCTGTATAGGCGGGGGTATCCAGCTTGACCATGCTGGGGGTGACCATTTCGATTCCCGGTCAGTCTAGGTACTTTTCGTAACGAAAATTTCCTTGACTTCCTTAGGCATAAGGAAAAGTGTCTTAGTGCCTGACACACGATATACTCATGCAAAATGGTCATTGGCAGAAGAAGCTCTCAGTTAATAACTGGGCAAGCGCTCATAGAACACTAAGCAGAGAAAAAGAAGTCACAAGCCAGACATAGCCAGCAGTGGAAATTCAGAGACTACACGCCTGGAGGTAAAAATCAAAATCCAGAAACCATTAAGAAGCGAGAAGCTAGAAGTTAGGAAGCAGGAGCTAGCCGCCAGAAGAAAGAAACCAGAAGCTAGAAGCTATTATAAAGATTTAGCCACATTTTACGCGTGTGTCTAGATGGCTCAAACTACACCAGCAAGCTGAAAATCTTACAGACAATCAGCGAATGAAAAACCACCATATCCGTAGGACGCACAAAAAATGATAGCAAATTCCAGCTTTTCGTCGGGTGGTGGTTGCTTAGAGTTTCGTTCCTGTAAATGAGGCCCCATTTGGGAAGCTCCTCGGACAAAGACTGAGTAAAAGATACCCGAAACCGGCAACTTGGAGTCTACGGTGCGTGTGTTTTTTTGTGAACGTTGTGCGTGGCTGTAAATGTTGAATCTTTTTCAATTTGGTCTCCTCTGACAAACGGTAAAGAATTACAGAAACACCACTTTAGGAGTGTGGCACGCAGAGGGTTCGAACCGATCGCTTTCGAAGGAAATTGGAGCGTTTGCATAGTGGCAAAATGACAGTCAACAGGAGGAAAAAAAACAGAATCCTCTCAGGATTCTCTACAGAATCCTCTCAGGATTCTCTACAGAATCCTCTCAGGATTCTCTACAGAATCCTCTCAGGATTCTCTACAGAATCCTCTCAGGATTCTCTACAGAATCCTCTCAGGATTCTCTACAGAATCCTCTCAGGATTCTCTACAGAATCCTCTCAGGATTCTCTACAGAATCCTCTCAGGATTCTCTACAGAATCCTCTCAGGATTCTCTACAGAATCCTCTCAGGATTCTCTACAGAATCCTCTCAGGATTCTCTACAGAATCCTCTCAGGATTCTCTACAGAACCCTCTCAGGATTCTCTACAGAATCCTCTCAGGATTCTCTACAGAATCCTCTCAGGATTCCCTACAGAATCCTCTCAGGATTCTCTACAGAATCCTCTCAGGATTCTCTACAGAATCCTCTCAGGATTCTCTACAGAATCCTCACAGGATTCTCTTAAGAATCCTCACAGGATTCTCTTTAGAATCCTCTGCGGTTGCTCTGCCGAATCCTCTCAGAATTCTCTGCAGAATCCGCTCAGTATTCTCTGCAGAATTCTTTCGGTATTCTCTGAAAAATGCTGTAAGGATTCTCTGCAGAATCCTCTCAGAGTACCTTGCAGTAGCGTCTCAGGATTCCCCGTAAAATCTTCTCAGGATTCTTCGCAGAATCCTCTCAGAATTCTCCGCAGAATTCTCTAAGGATTCTCTGCTAAACACTCTCAGGATTCTCCGCGGAATCCTCTCAGGATTCTCTACAGAATTCTCTCAGGATTCTCTACAGAATCCTCTCAGGATTCTCTACAGAATCCTCTCAGGATTCTCTACAGAATCCTCTCAGGATTCTCTACAGAATCCTCTGAGGATTCTCTACAGAATCCTCTGAGGATTCTCTACAGAATCCTCTGAGGATTCTCTACAGAATCCTCTGAGGATTCTCTACAGAATCCTCTGAGGATTCTCTACAGAATCCTCTGAGGATTCTCTACAGAATCCTCTGAGGATTCTCTACAGAATCCTCTGAGAATTCTCTACAGAATCCTCTGAGGATTCTCTACAGAATCCTCTGAGGATTCTCTACAGAATCCTCTGAGGATTCTCTACAGAATCCTCTGAGGATTCTCTACAGAATCCTCTGAGGATTCTCTACAGAATCCTCTGAGGATTCTCTACAGAATCCTCTCAGGATTCTCTACAGAATCCTCTCAGGATTCTCTACAGAATCCTCTCAGGATTCTCTACAGAATCCTCTCAGGATTCTCTACAGAATCCTCTCAGGATTCTCTACAGAATCCTCTCAGGATTCTCTACAGAATCCTCTCAGGATTCTCTACAGAATCCTCTCAGGATTCTCTACAAAATCCTCTCAGGATTCTCTACAGAATCCTCTCAGGATTCTCTACAGAATCCTCTCAGGATTCTCTACAGAATCCTCTCAGGATTCTCTACAGAATCCTCTCAGGATTCTCTACAGAATCCTCTCAGGATTCTCTACAGAATCCTCTCAGGATTCTCTACAGAATCCTCTCAGGATTCTCTACAGAATCCTCTCAGGATTCTCTACAGAATCCTCTCAGGATTCTCTACAGAATCCTCTCAGGATTCTCTACAGAATCCTCTCAGGATTCTCTACAGAATCCTCTCAGGATTCTCTACAGAATCCTCTCAGGATTCTCTACAGAATCCTCTCAGGATTCTCTACAGAATCCTCTCAGGATTCTCTACAGAATCCTCTCAGGATTCTCTACAGAATCCTCTCAGGATTCTCTACAGAATCCTCTCAGGATTCTCTACAGAATCCTCTCAGGATTCTCTACAGAATCCTCTCAGGATTCTCTACAGAATCCTCTCAGTATTCTCTACAGAATCCTCTCAGGATTCTCTACAGAATCCTCTCAGGATTCTTTACAGAATCCTCTCAGGATTCTTTACAGAATCCTCTCAGGATTCTTTACAGAATCCTCTCAGGGTTCTCCGCGGAATCCTCTCAGCATTCTCCGCGGAATCCTCTCAGGATTCTCCGCGGAATCCTCTCAGGATTCTCCGCGGAATCCTCTCAGGATTCTCCGCGGAATCCTCTCAGGATTCTCTACAGAATCCTCTCAGGATTCTCTACAGAATCCTCTCAGGATTCTCTACAGAATCCCCTCAGGATTCTCTACAGAATCCTCTCAGGATTCTCTACAGAATCCTCTTAGGATTCTCTACAGAATCCTCTCAGGATTCTCTACAGAATCCTCTTAGGATTCTCTACAGAATCCTCTCAGGATTCTCTACAGAATCCTCTTAGGATTCTCTACAGAATCCTCTCAGGATTCTCTACAGAATCCTCTCAGGATTCTCTACAGAATCCTCTCAGGATTCTCTACAGAATCCTCTCAGGATTCTCTACAGAATCCTCTCAGGATTCTCTACAGAATCCTCTCAGGATTCTCTACAGAATCCTCTCAGGATTCTCTACAGAATCCTCTCAGGATTCTCTACAGAATCCTCTCAGGATTCTCTACAGAATCCTCTCAGGATTCTTTACAGAATCCTCTCAGGATTCTTTACAGAATCCTCTCAGGGTTCTCCACAGAATCCGCTCAGGATTCTCTACAGAATCCTCTCAGGATTCTCTACAGAATCCTCTCAGGATTCTTTACAGAATCCTCTCAGGATTCGCTACAGAATCCTCTCAGGATTCTCTACAGAATCCTCTCAGGATTCGCTACAGAATCCTCTCAGGATTCTCTACAGAATCCTCTCAGGATTCTCTACAGAATCCTCTCAGGATTCTCTACAGAATCCTCTCAGGATTCTCTACAGAATCCTCTCAGGATTCTCTACAGAATCCTCTCAGGATTCTCTACAGAATCCTCTCAGGATTCTCTACAGAATCCTCTCAGGATTCTCTACAGAATCCTCTCAGGATTCTCTACAGAATCCTCTCAGGATTCTCTACAGAATCCTCTCAGGATTCTCTACAGAATCCTCTCAGGATTCTCTACAGAATCCTCTCAGGATTCTCTACAGAATCCTCTCAGGATTCTCTACAGAATCCTCTCAGGATTCTCTACAGAATCCTCTCAGGATTCTCTACAGAATCCTCTCAGGATTCTCTACAGAATCCTCTCAGGATTCTCTACAGAATCCTCTCAGGATTCTCTACAGAATCCTCTCAGGATTCTCTACAGAATCCTCTCAGGATTCTCTACAGAATCCTCTCAGGATTCTCTACAGAATCCTCTCAGGATTCTCTACAGAACCCTCTCAGGATTCTCTACAGAATCCTCTCAGGATTCTCTACAGAATCCTCTCAGGATTCTCTACAGAATCCTCTCAGGATTCTCTACAGAATCCTCTCAGGATTCTCTACAGAATCCTCTCAGGATTCTCTACAGAATCCTCTCAGGATTCTCTACAGAATCCTCTCGGGATTCTCTACATAATCCTCTCAGGATTCTCTACAGAATCCTCTCAGGATTCTCCACAGAATCCTTTCAGGATTCTCTACAGGATCCACTCGGGATACTCCGCAGAATTCTCTCGGGATTCTCCGCAGAATTCTCTCGGGATTCTCCGCAGAATCCTCTCGGGATTCTCCACAGAATCCTCTCGTTTCAGAATCTTTACAAGATTTTCTGTAGGATCCGGACAGGATTCTCTGCTGAATGCTCACAGGATTCTCTGCAGAATCCTCACAGTATTATTTGTTGGAATCTTCACAGGATTCTTCGCAGGAATCCTCACATGATTTTCTGCAGTATTTTCACAGGATTCTTGGCAGAATCCTCTGAGGATTCTCTGGAAACTCCTTCAGCTAGAATCCAAAAGTTTAAAACCAGAAGCCAGATTCTAGCAGCCTGAAGCCAGAAACTAAATGCTAAAAGCCGGAAGCCTGAAGTTAGAAACTAAAAGCACAATGTCAGAATCTGGAAAAAAAGAAGCCAGAATCTAGAACCCAGAAGCAAGAAGCGTGCAGTTAGAAGCTAGAAACTGTATGCCATCAAGCCACAAGCCAGAACCAGATGCCATAAGTCAGAAGTCTAATGCCTGAAGTCAGAAGTCAGAAGCTAGAAACCAAAATCCAGAAATCACGAGCTCATATAGCCACAGCTGTATAGGCGGGGGTATCCAGCTTGACCATGCTGGGGGTGACCATTTCGATTCCCGGTCAGTCTAGGTACTTTTCGTAACGAAAATTTCCTTGACTTCCTTAGGCATAAGGAAAAGTGTCTTAGTGCCTGACACACGATATACTCATGCAAAATGGTCATTGGCAGAAGAAGCTCTCAGTTAATAACTGGGCAAGCGCTCATAGAACACTAAGCAGAGAAAAAGAAGTCACAAGCCAGACATAGCCAGCAGTGGAAATTCAGAGACTACACGCCTGGAGGTAAAAATCAAAATCCAGAAACCATTAAGAAGCGAGAAGCTAGAAGTTAGGAAGCAGGAGCTAGCCGCCAGAAGAAAGAAACCAGAAGCTAGAAGCTATTATAAAGATTTAGCCACATTTTACGCGTGTGTCTAGATGGCTCAAACTACACCAGCAAGCTGAAAATCTTACAGACAATCAGCGAATGAAAAACCACCATATCCGTAGGACGCACAAAAAATGATAGCAAATTCCAGCTTTTCGTCGGGTGGTGGTTGCTTAGGATTGTGCGATATTTGCCAGAAAACCATTCGCCAGAATGCCATTGGCCAGAAAGACATTTGCCAGAAAATACCATTTCCCAGAAAACCGTTTGCCAGAAAGAACCATTTCCCAGAAAATCATTTGCCAGAATGTACCATTCCCCAGAAAGTACCATTTCCCAGAAATTTTCCATAGTTCTCAATCCAGAAGTGTACCCAATCTAATGATATTTTGAAAAAATCTAATTGAAAAATAAATCGTGTTCTTTATTTGTTTGGGATTGATTAGCCCACAATAACGATTGTAGAAATGTAAAATTTTATTTTTGTTCAGATTTATATGCCAAAGTTAAATAAATTATCGGAACTGATGTAAGAGCAAACAAGAAATGATTTTAGAGTAACTTTTAAAGAAAAGCCTATAGTTTGAAGAAGGGCAAATCACACTGAAGCAAAAAAAATGATGTGGAATCAATCCTTTCAAACTTCACAATACATTAAATCTTTTATGTTATTCAAATATTTTATTGCGCACAACAGCTTATTTTTTCAATTAGTACATTTCCACAAATTTGTCTTGTGGAAAAATTGATCATGATGTGGATCCAATTGATCAAATATTATTTTGACGGAATCCATACTCATCAAAGATTTTCCTTTCTTCAACACATAAGATGTTCTTCCCAGCTTTTACTGATATGGAATTTTTGGCTTTACTTATATTTTTCAAAGATTCCCTGCTTTCAATTGAAAGTAATTTTTTAAGCTTATTCTTGACAATAACAATAACATGATCTCTTTAAAAAATAATTGTTATGCCAAACAGCAAAATTACCCGGAATTGTTGATCACACACTTAAGTCAATCGAATATCATAAACAAAAACCTTTCGGAAGCAACGAATAAAATACACAGAAATAATAACTCAAGTGACGGTTTCACCTATACCATTAGCCTGACTGTCACTGCCCGAAAGCCATTACCATTAGGCCGAACATCACTTGATCAAATGTTATAAAAAGCTTGTTCTTGAGGAAATTAATTCTAATAATTCCAGCATAGTTTTTTCCTTATTTTAATCATCTGCTGTTCTTTCTGGATGAACTTCTTAGTTTATTTGCGCCATTTCTAACCAATATATGCCCTTGTCACGGTAATTGTAATATGTGAGCTTAACATTTTTGGGCTTTGGTATTATGGCTAATGGCGCTCCGGCTACTGTTGTAGAATCTTAGTATCAATGATGTTAGGGCATTCGACTGAAGGCCGTTGGGTCGAATGTCATTTGATCAAAAAGTTATTTTGCCGAATGGCCATATTTTTTGTCGTTTTCTCCTTTTATGCTGTTAAAATAATTGTTGAAGTTGGAGCTACTGTATTTCAACCATGAATCTTTCCTTCTTTTAAATATAGGAACAATAAACGGGTCTAAGATCTGTTATTTTTTTCAATAATTGAACTATTAGTTCCACAATACTAATATTGCTTTATGGTTCTAACATAATCAACAATTTATGCCAAAAACTAGTCTTACAATGAAACTAGAAAGAACAGCCTGTGTTTAGAAGAAGGAAAAATTCACTATTTGAACTAGCCAAGTAACCACCGTGCTGAAGCCTTATTGCATGCAGATATACGGTGTATTTAGAACAATTATTATTTAACATGAACATTTAAGGTTGATTTAAAGTGAGAATTGCAATTATGCGACTGAGCTAAGATTATACCAGTATAATCCTAATCTTAATTTGATTTTATAATTGACCATTTCCACTTTGAATCAACCTTAAAGTTGCATGTAAAGTAATGATTGCTCTAAATACATCGTATATCTGCACGCAAAAAGGCTTCAGCGCCATGGTTACTTGGGGAGATATTAGTTTAGTTGTATAAAAATAGTTTTTTGCATCGAAACCGTTGATGTTCAACAAGTGAATTTTGCCTTCTTTTAAACATAGGCTGTTCTTCTTAGTTAGTAAGACTAGATTTTGACATTAATTGTTGATTGTGGTAAAACAATACGGAAATATTAATATTGTAGAAGACTTCTACTTATACTTCTACTTAGTATCAGCTAATTATTGGAAAACCGAACAAATTTAAGAAACCGTTCCGATTCCTGTTCCATAATCACTGAATAGTGATTCGTGATCACCATTCTATCCATTGACCAATCGGCCTAATGTACTTCGGTCAGCAGTATTTTCATCATACCAGATGTTTGTGGACCTATGCACTTATAGCCTAGTTACATCGTAGTCTCGAGCTTAGTATCATACAGGCGTATCTGTAATGATCGATATCTCTTCATCGATTTTCTCTTTGCTAATAACTACCGGTGAATCATTTCCAGTTGTTTTCGTTGTTCTAGCCCTAGTCGTTCTTTATCGAAACGAACCAAGAGATCATCCTAGCGGTGAACATATCAAATTATTGTAAAAGATTGAAACTGACGACATTTTTTATGTTAATGGACTGAAATTAATTCTTAGAGAATGAATAAAATTTCTATTTGCTCGAAAGTACCATTTGCCAGAATGTACCAATCCCCAGAATTTAATATTTAATATTAAATTCTGGGGATTGGTACATTCTGGCAAATGGTACTTTCGGGCAAATAGTATTCTGGCAAATGATACATTCTGGCAAATGGTTTTCTGGTGTTTGTCATTCTGGCGAATGGTTTTCTGGCGAACGGTTTTCTGGCAAATATCGCACAATCGTTGCTTAGAGTTTCGTTCCTGTAAATGAGGCCCCATTTGGGAAGCTCCTCGGACAAAGACTGAGTAAAAGATACCCGAAACCGGCAACTTGGAGTCTACGGTGCGTGTGTTTTTTTTGTGAACGTTGTGCGTGGCTGTAAATGTTGAATCTTTTTCAATTTGGTCTCCTCTGACAAACGGTAAAGAATTACAGAAACACCACTTTAGGAGTGTGGCACGCAGAGGGTTCGAACCGATCGCTTTCGAAGGAAATTGGAGCGTTTGCACAGTGGCAAAATGACAGTCAACAGGAGGAAAAAAACAGAATCCTCTCAGGATTCTCTACAGAATCCTCTCAGGATTCTCTACAGAATCCTCTCAGGATTCTCTACAGAATCCTCTCAGGATTCTCTACAGAATCCTCTCAGGATTCTCTACAGAATCCTCTCAGGATTCTCTACAGAATCCTCTCAGGATTCTCTACAGAATCCTCTCAGGATTCTCTACAGAATCCTCTCAGGATTCTCTACAGAATCCTCTCAGGGCTCTCTACAGAATCCTCTCAGGATTCTCTACAGAATCCTCTCAGGGCTCTCTACAGAATCCTCTCAGGATTCTCTACAGAATCCTCTCAGGATTCTCTACAGAATCCTCTCAGGATTCTCTACAGAATCCTCTCAGGATTCTCTACAGAATCCTCTCAGGATTCTCTACAGAATCCTCTCAGGATTCTCTACAGAATCCTCTCAGGATTCTCTACAGAATCCTCTCAGGATTCTCTACAGAATCCTCTCAGGATTCTCTACAGAATCCTCTCAGGATTCTCTACAGAATCCTCTCAGGATTCTCTACAGAATCCTCTCAGGATTCTCTACAGAATCCTCTCAGGATTCTCTACAGAATCCTCTCAGGATTCTCTACAGAATCCTCTCAGGGTTCTCTGCAGAATCCTCTCAGGATTCTCTGCAGAATCCTCTCAGGATTCCCTGCAGAATCCTCTCAGGATTCTCTACAGAATCCTCTCAGGATTCTCTGCAGAATCCTCTCAGGATTCTCTGCAGAATCCTCTCAGGATTCTCTGCAGAATCCTCTCAGGATTCTCTGCAGAATCCTCTCAGGATTCTCTGCAGAATCCTCTCAGGATTCTCTGCAGAATCCTCTCAGGATTCTCTGCAGAATCCTCTCAGGATTCTCTGCAGAATCCTCTCAGGATTCTCTGCAGAATCCTCTCAGGATTCTCTGCAGAATCCTCTCAGGATTCTCTGCAGAATCCTCTCAGGATTCTCTGCAGAATCCTCTCAGGATTCTCTGCAGAATCCTCTCAGGATTCTCTGCAGAATCCTCTCAGGATTCTCTTCAGAATCCTCTCAGGATTCTCTGCAGAATCCTCTCAGGATTCTCTGCAGAATTCTCTCAGGATTCTCTACAGAATCCTCTCAGGATTCTCTACAGAATCCTCTCAGGATTCTCTACAGAATCCTCTCAGGATTCTCTACAGAATCCTCTCAGGATTCTCTACAGAATCCTCTCAGGATTCTCTACAGAATCCTCTCAGGATTCTCTACAGAATCCTCTCAGGATTCTCTACAGAATCCTCTCAGGATTCTCTACAGAATCCTCTCAGGATTCTCTACAGAATCCTCTCAGGATTCTCTACAGAATCCTCTCAGGATTCTCTACAGAATCCTCTCAGGATTCTCTACAGAATCCTCTCAGGATTCTCTACAGAATCCTCTCAGGATTCTCTACAGAATCCTCTCAGGATTCTCTACAGAATCCTCTCAGGATTCTCTTCAGAATCCTCTTAGGATTCTCTTCAGAATCCTCTTAGGATTCTCTACAGAATCCTCTCAGGATTCTCTACAGAATCCTCTCAGGATTCTCTACAGAATCCTCTCAGGATTCTCTACAGAATCCTCTCAGGATTCTCTACAGAATCCTCTCAGGATTCTCTACAGAATCCTCTCAGGATTCTCTACAGAATCCTCTCAGGATTCTCTACAGAATCCTCTCAGGATTCTCTACAGAATTCTCTCAGGATTCTCTACAGAATCCTCTCAGGATTCTCTACAGAATCCTCTCAGGATTCTATACAGAATCCTCTCAGGATTCTCTACAGAATCCTCTCAGGATTCTCTACAGAATCCTCTCAGGATTCTCTACAGAATCCTCTCAGGATTCTCTACAGAATCCTCTCAGGGTTCTCTGCAGAATCCTCTCAGGATTCTCTGCAGAATCCTCTCAGGATTCCCTGCAGAATCCTCTCAGGATTCTCTGCAGAATCCTCTCAGGATTCTCTGCAGAATCCTCTCAGGATTCTCTGCAGAATCCTCTCAGGATTCTCTGCAGAATCCTCTCAGGATTCTCTGCAGAATCCTCTCAGGATTCTCTGCAGAATCCTCTCAGGATTCTCTGCAGAATCCTCTCAGGATTCTCTGCAGAATCCTCTCAGGATTCTCTGCAGAATCCTCTCAGGATTCTCTGCAGAATCCTCTCAGGATTCTCTGCAGAATCCTCTCAGGATTCTCTGCAGAATCCTCTCAGGATTCTCTGCAGAATTCTCTCAGGATTCTCTACAGAATCCTCTCAGGATTCTCTACAGAATCCTCTCAGGATTCTCTACAGAATCCTCTCAGGATTCTCTACAGAATCCTCTCAGGATTCTCTACAGAATCCTCTCAGGATTCTCTACAGAATCCTCTCAGGATTCTCTACAGAATCCTCTCAGGATTCTCTACAGAATCCTCTCAGGATTCTCTACAGAATCCTCTCAGGATTCTCTACAGAATCCTCTCAGGATTCTCTACAGAATCCTCTCAGGATTCTCTACAGAATCCTCTCAGGATTCTCTACAGAATCCTCTCAGGATTCTCTTCAGAATCCACTTAGGATTCTCTTCAGAATCCTCTTAGGATTCTCTACAGAATCCTCTCAGGATTCTCTACAGAATCCTCTCAGGATTCTCTACAGAATCCTCTCAGGATTCTCTACAGAATCCTCTCAGGATTCTCTACAGAATCCTCTCAGGATTCTCTACAGAATCCTCTCAGGATTCTCTACAGAATCCTCTCAGGATTCTCTACAGAATCCTCTCAGGATTCTCTACAGAATCCTCTCAGGATTCTCTACAGAATCCTCTCAGGATTCTCTACAGAATCCTCTCAGGATTCTCTACAGAACCCTCTCAGGATTCTCTACAGAATCCTCTCAGGATTCTCTACAGAATCCTCTCAGGATTCTCTACAGAATCCTCTCAGGATTCCCTACAGAATCCTCTCAGGATTCTCTACAGAATCCTCTCAGGATTCTCTACAGAATCCTCTCAGGATTCTCTACAGAATCCTCACAGGATTCTCTTAAGAATCCTCACAGGATTCTCTTCAGAATCCTCTGCGGTTGCTCTGCCGAATCCTCTCAGAATTCTCTGCAGAATCCGCTCAGTATTCTCTGCAGAATTCTTTCGGTATTCTCTGAAAAATGCTGTAAGGATTCTCTGCAGAATCCTCTCAGAGTACCTTGAAGTAGCGTCTCAGGATTCCCCGTAAAATCTTCTCAGGATTCTTCGCAGAATCCTCTCAGAATTCTCCGCAGAATTCTCTAAGGATTCTCTGCTAAATACTCTCAGGATTCTCTACAGAATCCTCTCAGGATTCTCTACAGAATCCTCTGAGGATTCTCTACAGAATCCTCTGAGGATTCTCTACAGAATCCTCTCAGGATTCTCTACAGAATCCTCTCAGGATTCTCTACAGAATCCTCTCAGGATTCTCTACAGAATCCTCTCAGGATTCTCTACAGAATCCTCTCAGGATTCTCTACAGAATCCTCTGAGGATTCTCTACAGAATCCTCTGAGGATTCTCTACAGAATCCTCTGAGGATTCTCTACAGAATCCTCTGAGGATTCTCTACAGAATCCTCTCAGGATTCTCTACAGAATCCTCTCAGGATTCTCTACAGAATCCTCTCAGGATTCTCTACAGAATCCTCTCAGGATTCTCTACAGAATCCTCTCAGGATTCTCTACAGAATCCTCTCAGGATTCTCTACAGAATCCTCTCAGGATTCTCTACAGAATCCTCTCAGGATTCTCTACAGAATCCTCTCAGGATTCTCTACAGAATCCTCTCAGGATTCTCTACAGAATCCTCTCAGGATTCTCTACAGAATCCTCTCAGGATTCTCTACAGAATCCTCTCAGGATTCTCTACAGAATCCTCTCAGGATTCTCTACAGAATCCTCTCAGGATTCTCTACAGAATCCTCTCAGGATTCTCTACAGAATCCTCTCAGGATTCTCTACAGAATCCTCTCAGGATTCTCTACAGAATCCTCTCAGGATTCTCTACAGAATTCTCTAAGGATTCTCTGCTAAATACTCTCAGGATTCTCTACAGAATCCTCTCAGGATTCTCTACAGAATCCTCTGAGGATTCTCTACAGAATCCTCTGAGGATTCTCTACAGAATCCTCTGAGGATTCTCTACAGAATCCTCTCAGGATTCTCTACAGAATCCTCTCAGGATTCTCTACAGAATCCTCTCAGGATTCTCTACAGAATCCTCTCAGGATTCTCTACAGAATCCTCTCAGGATTCTCTACAGAATCCTCTCAGGATTCTCTACAGAATCCTCTCAGGATTCTCTACAGAATCCTCTCAGGATTCTCTACAGAATCCTCTCAGGATTCTCTACAGAATCCTCTCAGGATTCTCTACAGAATCCTCTCAGGATTCTCTACAGAATCCTCTCAGGATTCTCTACAGAATCCTCTCAGGATTCTCTACAGAATCCTCTCAGGATTCTCTACAGAATCCTCTCAGGATTCTCTACAGAATCCTCTCAGGATTCTCTACAGAATCCTCTCAGGATTCTCTACAGAATCCTCTCAGGATTCTCTACAGAATCCTCTCAGGATTCTCTACAGAATCCTCTCAGGATTCTCTACAGAATCCTCTCAGGATTCTCTACAGAATCCTCTGAGGATTCTCTACAGAATCCTCTGAGGATTCTCTACAGAATCCTCTCAGGATTCTCTACAGAATCCTCTCAGGATTCTCTACAGAATCCTCTCAGGATTCTCTACAGAATCCTCTCAGGATTCTCTACAGAATCCTCTCAGGATTCTCTACAGAATCCTCTCAGGATTCTCTACAGAATCCTCTCAGGATTCTCTACAGAATCCTCTCAGGATTCTCTACAGAATCCTCTCAGGATTCTCTACAGAATCCTCTCAGGATTCTCTACAGAATCCTCTCAGGATTCTCTACAGAATCCTCTCAGGATTCTCTACAGAATCCTCTCAGGATTCTCTACAGAATCCTCTCAGGATTCTCTACAGAATCCTCTCAGGATTCTCTACAGAATCCTCTCAGGATTCTCTACAGAATCCTCTCAGGATTCTCTACAGAATCCTCTCAGGATTCTCTACAGAATCCTCTCAGGATTCTCTACAGAATTCTCTAAGGATTCTCTGCTAAATACTCTCAGGATTCTCTACAGAATCCTCTCAGGATTCTCTACAGAATCCTCTGAGGATTCTCTACAGAATCCTCTGAGGATTCTCTACAGAATCCTCTCAGGATTCTCTACAGAATCCTCTCAGGATTCTCTACAGAATCCTCTCAGGATTCTCTACAGAATCCTCTCAGGATTCTCTACAGAATCCTCTCAGGATTCTCTACAGAATCCTCTCAGGATTCTCTACAGAATCCTCTCAGGATTCTCTACAGAATCCTCTCAGGATTCTCTACAGAATCCTCTCAGGATTCTCTACAGAATCCTCTCAGGATTCTCTACAGAATCCTCTCAGGATTCTCTACAGAATCCTCTCAGGATTCTCTACAAAATCCTCTCAGGATTCTCTACAGAATCCTCTCAGGATTCTCTACAGAATCCTCTCAGGATTCTCTACAGAATCCTCTCAGGATTCTCTACAGAATCCTCTCAGGATTCTCTACAGAATCCTCTCAGGATTCTCTACAGAATCCTCTCAGGATTCTCTACAGAATCCTCTCAGGATTCTCTACAGAATCCTCTCAGGATTCTCTACAGAATCCTCTCAGGATTCTCTACAGAATCCTCTCAGGATTCTCTACAGAATCCTCTCAGGATTCTCTACAGAATCCTCTCAGGATTCTCTACAGAATCCCTCAGGATTCTCTACAGAATCCTCTCAGGATTCTCTACAGAATCCTCTCAGGATTCTCTACAGAATCCTCTCAGGATTCTCTACAGAATCCTCTCAGGATTCTCTACAGAATCCTCTCAGGATTCTCTACAGAATCCTCTCAGGATTCTCTACAGAATCCTCTCAGGATTCTCTACAGAATCCTCTCAGGATTCTCTACAGAATCCTCTCAGTATTCTCTACAGAATCCTCTCAGGATTCTCTACAGAATCCTCTCAGGATTCTTTACAGAATCCTCTCAGGATTCTCTACAGAATCCTCTGAGGATTCTCTACAGAATCCTCTGAGGATTCTCTACAGAATCCTCTGAGGATTCTCTACAGAATCCTCTCAGGATTCTCTACAGAATCCTCTCAGGATTCTCTACAGAATCCTCTCAGGATTCTCGACAGAATCCTCTCAGGATTCTCTACAGAATCCTCTCAGGATTCTCTACAGAATCCTCTCAGGATTCTCTACAGAATCCTCTTAGGATTCTCTACAGAATCCTCTCAGGATTCGCTACAGAATCCTCTCAGGATTCTCTACAGAATCCTCTCAGGATTCGCTACAGAATCCTCTCAGGATTCTCTACAGAATCCTTTCAGGATTCTCTACAGAATCCTCTCAGGATTCTCTACAGAATCCTCTCAGGATTCTCTACAGAATCCTCTCAGGATTCTCTACAGAATCCTCTCAGGATTCTCTACAGAATCCTCTCAGGATTCTCTACAGAATCCTCTCAGGATTCTCTACAGAATCCTCTCAGGATTCTCTACAGAATCATCTCAGGATTCTCTACAGAATCCTCTCAGGATTCTCTACAGAATCCTCTCAGGATTCTCTACAGAATCCTCTCAGGATTCTCTACAGAATCCTCTCAGGATTCTCTACAGAATCCTCTCAGGATTCTCTACAGAATCCTCTCAGGATTCTCTACAGAATCCTCTCAGGATTCTCTACAGAATCCTCTCAGGATTCTCTACAGAATCCTCTCAGGATTCTCTACAGAATCCTCTCAGGATTCTCTACAGAATCCTCTCAGTATTCTCTACAGAATCCTCTCAGGATTCTCTACAGAATCCTCTCAGGATTCTTTACAGAATCCTCTCAGGATTCTCTACAGAATCCTCTGAGGATTCTCTACAGAATCCTCTCAGGATTCTCTACAGAATCCTCTCAGGATTCTCTACAGAATCCTCTCAGGATTCTCTACAGAATCCTCTCAGGATTCTCGACAGAATCCTCTCAGGATTCTCTACAGAATCCTCTCAGGATTCTCTACAGAATCCTCTCAGGATTCTCTACAGAATCCTCTCAGGATTCTCTACAGAATCCTCTTAGGATTCTCTACAGAATCCTCTCAGGATTCGCTACAGAATCCTCTCAGGATTCTCTACAGAATCCTCTCAGGATTCGCTACAGAATCCTCTCAGGATTCTCTACAGAATCCTCTCAGGATTTTCTACAGAATCCTCTCAGGATTCTCTACAGAATCCTCTCAGGATTCTCTACAGAATCCTCTCAGGATTCTCTACAGAATCCTCTCAGGATTCTCTACAGAATCCTCTCAGGATTCTCTACAGAATCCTCTCAGGATTCTCTACAGAATCCTCTCAGGATTCTCTACAGAATCCTCTCAGGATTCTCTACAGAATCCTCTCAGGATTCTCTACAGAATCCTCTCAGGATTCTCTACAGAATCCTCTCAGGATTCTCTACAGAATCCTCTCAGGATTCTCTACAGAATCCTCTCAGGATTCTCTACAGAATCCTCTCAGGATTCTCTACAGAATCCTCTCAGGATTCTCTACAGAATCCTCTCAGGATTCTCTACAGAATCCTCTCAGGATTCTCTACAGAATCCTCTCAGGATTCTCTACAGAATCCTCTCAGGATTCTCTACAGAATCCTCTCAGGATTCTCTACAGAATCCTCTCAGGATTCTCTACAGAATCCTCTCAGGATTCTCTACAGAATCCTCTCAGGATTCTCTACAGAATCCTCTCAGGATTCTCTACAGAACCCTCTCAGGATTCTCTACAGAACCCTCTCAGGATTCACTACAGAATCCTCTCAGGATTCTCTACAGAATCCTCTCAGGATTCTCTACAGAATCCTCTCAGGATTCTCTACAGAATCCTCTCAGGATTCTCTACAGAATCCTCTCAGGATTCTCTACAGAATCCTCTCAGGATTCTCTACAGAATCCTCTCAGGATTCTCTACAGAATCCTCTCAGGATTCTCTACAGAATCCTCTCAGGATTCTCTACAGAATCCTCTCAGGATTCTCTACAGGATCCACTCGGGATACTCCGCAGAATTCTCTCGGGATTCTCCGCAGAATTCTCTCGGGATTCTCCGCAGAATCCTCTCGGGATTCTCCACAGAATCCTCTCGTTTCAGAATCTTTACAAGATTTTCTGTAGGATCCGGACAGGATTCTCTGCTGAATGCTCACAGGATTCTCTGCAGAATCCTCACAGTATTATTTGTTGGAATCTTCACAGGATTCTTTGCAGGAATCCTCACATGATTTTCTGCAGTATTTTCACAGGATTCTCGGCAGAATCCTCTGAGGATTCTCTGGAAACTCCTTCAGCTAGAATCCAAAAGTTTAAAACCAGAAGCCAGATTCTAGCAGCCTGAAGCCAGAAACTAAATGCTAAAAGCCGGAAGCCTGAAGTTAGAAACTAAAAGCACAATGTCAGAATCTGGAAAAAAAGAAGCCAGAATCTAGAACCCAGAAGCAAGAAGCGTGCAGTTAGAAGCTAGAAACTGTATGCCATCAAGCCACAAGCCAGAACCAGATGCCATAAGTCAGAAGTCTAATGCCTGAAGTCAGAAGTCAGAAGCTAGAAACCAAAATCCAGAAATCACGAGCTCATATAGCCACAGCTGTATAGGCGGGGGTATCCAGCTTGACCATGCTGGGGGTGACCATTTCGATTCCCGGTCAGTCTAGGTACTTTTCGTAACGAAAATTTCCTTGACTTCCTTAGGCATAAGGAAAAGTGTCTTAGTGCCTGACACACGATATACTCATGCAAAATGGTCATTGGCAGAAGAAGCTCTCAGTTAATAACTGGGCAAGCGCTCATAGAACACTAAGCAGAGAAAAAGAAGTCACAAGCCAGACATAGCCAGCAGTGGAAATTCAGAGACTACACGCCTGGAGGTAAAAATCAAAATCCAGAAACCATTAAGAAGCGAGAAGCTAGAAGTTAGGAAGCAGGAGCTAGCCGCCAGAAGAAAGAAACCAGAAGCTAGAAGCTATTATAAAGATTTAGCCACATTTTACGCGTGTGTCTAGATGGCTCAAACTACACCAGCAAGCTGAAAATCTTACAGACAATCAGCGAATGAAAAACCACCATATCCGTAGGACGCACTAAAAATGATAGCAAATTCCAGCTTTTCGTCGGGTGGTGGTTGCTTAGAGTTTCGTTCCTGTAAATGAGGCCCCATTTGGGAAGCTCCTCGGACAAAGACTGAGTAAAAGATACCCGAAACCGGCAACTTGGAGTCTACGGTGCGTGTGTTTTTTTGTGAACGTTGTGCGTGGCTGTAAATGTTGAATCTTTTTCAATTTGGTTTGAAGCGCCCTGTACCGTCCGGGGGCAGCATTAAACACTACACGGAATGTGATATCTTTCATTTCATTACAGTCCGACACAGTTTTAATAAACTATATTGAAGTATCACAAACCATCACTTATATTACAACGATTCACTTGTTCTTATATTACCCTAACATTTTCAGTATTTCTTCACCGAACTACTAGAGACACTTCCAGCTTCTTCTTGACCCGACTACTACGTCCTACCTACAGCCTTTATTTGGACAGTATCTAGAGGTGTCCCACCTGGGAGCTCAAGACTTATCCGATGTGCTGCCTGCGTTAACGTTGTCACCGAACTCTCCGACTACTGGCCCACAACAACTGACCTCATTGAAGCCAAAACCTCCGTATTTATAGCCTGAATTTCCTAGCAATACCCGAAGAAGTCACGAAAATTCCTAACGTTGCCCAACCCATCTTGGGCGTGTCCAAAAAACCTAAAAAAAATACTAAAACGTCCCAAAACCTTCTACCTTTCCTACTTGTCCACATCGTGTTTTACATCTTTCTCTTCTTGAAAAATCTCTTTTCTCTTGGGCGTATCCCAAGCCTAGCCGTGTCTTGGGCGTATCCCAAGCCCTACCAAAAATCCTAGTTCTGATAAAAAAAAAACCTAATTTCCTAACCACGCCTGACTTGGGCGTGTTCGCAAAACCCCTACTAAGAATCTTTACCCGAAGGCCTACATCGTCTAGCCCCGCCTCACTTGGGCATCTTCAATGCTTGGGCGTGTCATATCGTCATCTTCACCATCGTCCTCATCGTCATCATCGTCATCATCATCACCATCATCATCATCATTATCATCATCATTATCATTCTTAGCCCCATCATCTTTTCGGACTTGGCACCCAATTCTTCAAAACAAAGCAACCGCCTTGTTATTCAAATGTAACCTTGCTTGCGCACAATGACCCCTAGCCGGGTCCCGGCCACGGATGTTGGTTGAAATTGTACTCCAACATTTTTTTCGTTCGGTTTACTTGAAGACAAAACAAATCCAGTGCAAACAAGCCAGGCGCCCTATGCGGCCAATACGGTGTCGATTTCAGAACATTCCAGCAAGGGTTTACCTGAGTTCAAAGCGAACCCAGTGAAAACAAAAAAAACCAACCACGGCTACGCGGCCAATTCGGCGCATCGATTTTCGAGACAAACAAAAACAATTGCGGTTACCCGAAACCACATGCGGCCAATTCGGCGCCTCAATCTTGTGACAAAAAAAACAATCTAGGCTATCTGAAACCATAGGCGGCCAATACGGCGCCTTGATTTCGCAACATTCCAGCTAAAGTTTACCTGAGTTCAAAACGAATCAGGTGCAAAACAATCCAGGCTACCTGAGACCATAGACGGCCAATTCGGTGCCTCGATTTCGAAACGTTCCTTTTAGGTTCACCTAGGTTCAACCCAAGCCAATGTCACCTTTGTGCAACCGCGATTAATAGAACATTCTTTCGGGTTTATTGCCCATCTTTGTCGTCGGCCCACCAAGCGTAGTAACAATCTGCACTACCCCGGTCCAGGCCCAACGTGTTCGAACACGATCGCACCCGGCCACCACCGGACGATGATGGGTCATAAAAACAAAGTCAGTAACGAATGGTATGTTTCCCGTTGCTTCCAATATACCGCGCGTGAGGTAGGTAGACCCTACGATGAAAATTGAATCTAAAATCCCCCGGGCAGCTGTTGGGAATGTGGGGTGAAAAAAATGCATTTTTGTTTCAGTTGAATTGACTTTGAATATCGGAAGGCGTGGGAATATTTAGGCGTTGCATCCTCTGACAAACGGTAAAGAATTACAGAAACACCACTTTAGGAGTGTGGCACGCAGAGGGTTCGAACCGATCGCTTTCGAAGGAAATTGGAGCGTTTGCACAGTGGCAAAATGACAGTCAACAGGAGGAAAAAAAACAGAATCCTCTCAGGATTCTCTACAGAATCCTCTCAGGATTCTCTACAGAATCCTCTCAGGATTCTCTACAGAATCCTCTCAGGATTCTCTACAGAATCCTCTCAGGATTCTCTACAGAATCCTCTCAGGATTCTCTACAGAATCCTCTCAGGATTCTCTACAGAATCCTCTCAGGATTCTCTACAGAATCCTCTCAGGATTCTCTACAGAATCCTCTCAGGATTCTCTACAGAATCCTCTCAGGATTCTCTACAGAATCCTCTCAGGATTCTCTACAGAACCCTCTCAGGATTCTCTACAGAATCCTCTCAGGATTCTCTACAGAATCCTCTCAGGATTCCCTACAGAATCCTCTCAGGATTCTCTACAGAATCCTCTCAGGATTCTCTACAGAATCCTCTCAGGATTCTCTACAGAATCCTCACAGGATTCTCTTAAGAATCCTCACAGGATTCTCTTTAGAATCCTCTGCGGTTGCTCTGCCGAATCCTCTCAGAATTCTCTGCAGAATCCGCTCAGTATTCTCTGCAGAATTCTTTCGGTATTCTCTGAAAAATGCTGTAAGGATTCTCTGCAGAATCCTCTCAGAGTACCTTGCAGTAGCGTCTCAGGATTCCCCGTAAAATCTTCTCAGGATTCTTCGCAGAATCCTCTCAGAATTCTCCGCAGAATTCTCTAAGGATTCTCTGCTAAACACTCTCAGGATTCTCTACAGAATCCTCTCAGGATTCTCTACAGAATCCTCTCAGGATTCTCTACAGAATCCTCTCAGGATTCTCTACAGAATCCTCTCAGGATTCTCTACAGAATCCTCTCAGGATTCTCTACAGAATCCTCTCAGGATTCTCTACAGAATCCTCTCAGGATTCTCTACAGAATCCTCTCAGGATTCTCTACAGAATCCTCTCAGGATTCTCTACAGAATCCTCTCAGGATTCTCTACAGAATCCTCTCAGGATTCTCTACAGAATCCTCTCAGAATTCTCTACAGAATCCTCTCAGGATTCTCTACAGAATCCTCTCAGGATTCTCTACAGAATCCTCTCAGGATTCTCTACAGAATCCTCTCAGGATTCTCTACAGAATCCTCTCAGGATTCTCTACAGAATCCTCTCAGGATTCTCTACAGAATCCTCTCAGGATTCTCTACAGAATCCTCTCAGGATTCTCTACAGAATCCTCTCAGGATTCTCTACAGAATCCTCTCAGGGTTCTCTGCAGAATCCTCTCAGGATTCTCTGCAGAATCCTCTCAGGATTCCCTGCAGAATCCTCTCAGGATTCTCTACAGAATCCTCTCAGGATTCTCTGCAGAATCCTCTCAGGATTCTCTGCAGAATCCTCTCAGGATTCTCTGCAGAATCCTCTCAGGATTCTCTGCAGAATCCTCTCAGGATTCTCTGCAGAATCCTCTCAGGATTCTCTGCAGAATCCTCTCAGGATTCTCTGCAGAATCCTCTCAGGATTCTCTGCAGAATCCTCTCAGGATTCTCTGCAGAATCCTCTCAGGATTCTCTGCAGAATCCTCTCAGGATTCTCTGCAGAATCCTCTCAGGATTCTCTACAGAATCCTCTCAGGATTCTCTACAGAATCCTCTCAGGATTCTCTACAGAATCCTCTCAGGATTCTCTACAGAATCCTCTCAGGATTCTCTACAGAATCCTCTCAGGATTCTCTACAGAATCCTCTCAGGATTCTCTACAGAATCCTCTCAGGATTCTCTACAGAATCCTCTCAGGATTCTCTACAGAATCCTCTCAGGATTCTCTACAGAATCCTCTCAGGATTCTCTACAGAATCCTCTCAGGATTCTCTACAGAATCCTCTCAGGATTCTCTACAGAATCCTCTCAGGATTCTCTACAGAATCCTCTCAGGATTCTCTACAGAATCCTCTCAGGATTCTCTACAGAATCCTCTCAGGATTCTCTTCAGAATCCTCTTAGGATTCTCTTCAGAATCCTCTTAGGATTCTCTACAGAATCCTCTCAGGATTCTCTACAGAATCCTCTCAGGATTCTCTACAGAATCCTCTCAGGATTCTCTACAGAATCCTCTCAGGATTCTCTACAGAATCCTCTCAGGATTCTCTACAGAATCCTCTCAGGATTCTCTACAGAATCCTCTCAGGATTCTCTACAGAATCCTCTCAGGATTCTCTACAGAATCCTCTCAGGATTCTCTACAGAATCCTCTCAGGATTCTCTACAGAATCCTCTCAGGATTCTCTACAGAATCCTCTCAGGATTCTCTACAGAATCCTCTCAGGATTCTCTACAGAATCCTCTCAGGATTCTCTACAGAATCCTCTCAGGATTCTCTACAGAATCCTCTCAGGGTTCTCTGCAGAATCCTCTCAGGATTCTCTGCAGAATCCTCTCAGGATTCCCTGCAGAATCCTCTCAGGATTCTCTGCAGAATCCTCTCAGGATTCTCTGCAGAATCCTCTCAGGATTCTCTGCAGAATCCTCTCAGGATTCTCTGCAGAATCCTCTCAGGATTCTCTGCAGAATCCTCTCAGGATTCTCTGCAGAATCCTCTCAGGATTCTCTGCAGAATCCTCTCAGGATTCTCTGCAGAATCCTCTCAGGATTCTCTGCAGAATCCTCTCAGGATTCTCTGCAGAATCCTCTCAGGATTCTCTGCAGAATCCTCTCAGGATTCTCTGCAGAATCCTCTCAGGATTCTCTGCAGAATCCTCTCAGGATTCTCTGCAGAATCCTCTCAGGATTCTCTGCAGAATCCTCTCAGGATACTCTGCAGAATCCTCTCAGGATTCTCTGCAGAATCCTCTCAGGATTCTCTGCAGAATCCTCTCAGGATTCTCTGCAGAATCCTCTCAGGATTCTCTGCAGAATCCTCTCAGGATTCTCTGCAGAATCCTCTCAGGATTCTCTGCAGAATCCTCTCAGGATTCTCTGCAGAATCCTCTCAGGATTCTCTGCAGAATCCTCTCAGGATTCTCTGCAGAATCCTCTCAGGATTCTCTGCAGAATTCTCTCAGGATTCTCTACAGAATCCTCTCAGGATTCTCTACAGAATCCTCTCAGGATTCTCTACAGAATCCTCTCAGGATTCTCTACAGAATCCTCTCAGGATTCTCTACAGAATCCTCTCAGGATTCTCTACAGAATCCTCTCAGGATTCTCTACAGAATCCTCTCAGGATTCTCTACAGAATCCTCTCAGGATTCTCTACAGAATCCTCTCAGGATTCTCTACAGAATCCTCTCAGGATTCTCTTCAGAATCCACTTAGGATTCTCTTCAGAATCCTCTTAGGATTCTCTACAGAATCCTCTCAGGATTCTCTACAGAATCCTCTCAGGATTCTCTACAGAATCCTCTCAGGATTCTCTACAGAATCCTCTCAGGATTCTCTACAGAATCCTCTCAGGATTCTCTACAGAATCCTCTCAGGATTCTCTACAGAATCCTCTCAGGATTCTCTACAGAATCCTCTCAGGATTCTCTACAGAATCCTCTCAGGATTCTCTACAGAATCCTCTCAGGATTCTCTACAGAACCCTCTCAGGATTCTCTACAGAATCCTCTCAGGATTCTCTACAGAATCCTCTCAGGATTCCCTACAGAATCCTCTCAGGATTCTCTACAGAATCCTCTCAGGATTCTCTACAGAATCCTCTCAGGATTCTCTACAGAATCCTCACAGGATTCTCTTAAGAATCCTCACAGGATTCTCTTCAGAATCCTCTGCGGTTGCTCTGCCGAATCCTCTCAGAATTCTCTGCAGAATCCGCTCAGTATTCTCTGCAGAATTCTTTCGGTATTCTCTGAAAAATGCTGTAAGGATTCTCTGCAGAATCCTCTCAGAGTACCTTGAAGTAGCGTCTCAGGATTCCCCGTAAAATCTTCTCAGGATTCTTCGCAGAATCCTCTCAGAATTCTCCGCAGAATTCTCTAAGGATTCTCTGCTAAATACTCTCAGGATTCTCTACAGAATCCTCTCAGGATTCTCTACAGAATCCTCTCAGGATTCTCTACAGAATCCTCTCAGGATTCTCTACAGAATCCTCTCAGGATTCTCTACAGAATCCTCTCAGGATTCTCTACAGAATCCTCTCAGGATTCTCTACAGAATCCTCTCAGGATTCTCTACAGAATCCTCTCAGGATTCTCTACAGAATCCTCTCAGGATTCTCTACAGAATCCTCTCAGGATTCTCTACAGAATCCTCTCAGGATTCTCTACAGAATCCTCTCAGGATTCTCTACAGAATCCTCTCAGGATTCTCTACAGAATCCTCTCAGGATTCTCTACAGAATCCTCTCAGGATTCTCTACAGAATCCTCTCAGGATTCTCTACAGAATCCTCTCAGGATTCTCTACAGAATCCTCTCAGGATTCTCTACAGAATCCTCTCAGGATTCTCTACAGAATCCTCTCAGGATTCTCTACAGAATCCTCTCAGGATTCTCTACAGAATCCTCTCAGGATTCTCTACAGAATCCTCTCAGGATTCTCTACAGAATCCTCTCAGGATTCTCTACAGAATCCTCTCAGGATTCTCTACAGAATCCTCTCAGGATTCTCTACAGAATCCTCTCAGGATTCTCTACAGAATCCTCTCAGGATTCTCTACAGAATCCTCTCAGGATTCTCTACAGAATCCTCTCAGGATTCTCTACAGAATCCTCTCAGGATTCTCTACAAAATCCTCTCAGGATTCTCTACAGAATCCTCTCAGGATTCTCTACAGAATCCTCTCAGGATTCTCTACAGAATCCTCTCAGGATTCTCTACAGAATCCTCTCAGGATTCTCTACAGAATCCTCTCAGGATTCTCTACAGAATCCTCTCAGGATTCTCTACAGAATCCTCTCAGGATTCTCTACAGAATCCTCTCAGGATTCTCTACAGAATCCTCTCAGGATTCTCTACAGAATCCTCTCAGGATTCTCTACAGAATCCTCTCAGGATTCTCTACAGAATCCTCTCAGTATTCTCTACAGAATCCTCTCAGGATTCTCTACAGAATCCTCTCAGGATTCTTTACAGAATCCTCTCAGGATTCTTTACAGAATCCTCTCAGGGTTCTCCGCGGAATCCTCTCAGGATTCTCCGCGGAATCCTCTCAGGATTCTCCGCGGAATCCTCTCAGGATTCTCCGCGGAATCCTCTCAGGATTCTCTACAGAATCCTCTCAGGATTCTCTACAGAATCCTCTCAGGATTCTCTACAGAATCCTCTCAGGATTCTCTACAGAATCCTCTCAGGATTCTCTACAGAATCCTCTCAGGATTCTCTACAGAATCCTCTTAGGATTCTCTACAGAATCCTCTTAGGATTCTCTACAGAATCCTCTTAGGATTCTCTACAGAATCCTCTTAGGATTCTCTACAGAATCCTCTCAGGATTCTCTACAGAATCCTCTTAGGATTCTCTACAGAATCCTCTTAGGATTCTCTACAGAATCCTCTCAGGATTCTCTACAGAATCCTCTTAGGATTCTCTACAGAATCCTCTCAGGATTCTCTACAGAATCCTCTCAGGATTCTCTACAGAATCCTCTCAGGATTCTCTACAGAATCCTCTCAGGATTCTCTACAGAATCCTCTCAGGATTCTCTACAGAATCCTCTCAGGATTCTCTACAGAATCCTCTCAGGATTCTCTACAGAATCCTCTCAGGATTCTCTACAGAATCCTCTCAGGATTCTCTACAGAATCCTCTCAGGATTCTCTACAGAATCCTCTCAGTATTCTCTACAGAATCCTCTCAGGATTCTCTACAGAATCCTCTCAGGATTCTTTACAGAATCCTCTCAGGATTCTTTACAGAATCCTCTCAGGGTTCTCCACAGAATCCGCTCAGGATTCTCTACAGAATCCTCTCAGGATTCTCTACAGAATCCTCTCAGGATTCTCTACAGAATCCTCTCAGGATTCTCTACAGAATCCTCTCAGGATTCTCTACAGAATCCTCTCAGGATTCTCTACAGAATCCTCTCAGGATTCTCTACAGAATCCTCTCAGGATTCTCTACAGAATCCTCTCAGGATTCTCTACAGAATCCTCTCAGGATTCTCTACAGAATCCTCTCAGGATTCTCTACAGAATCCTCTCAGGATTCTCTACAGAATCCTCTCAGGATTCTCTACAGAATCCTCTCAGGATTCTCTACAGAATCCTCTCAGGATTCTCTACAGAATCCTCTCAGGATTCTCTACAGAATCCTCTCAGGATTCTCTACAGAATCCTCTCAGGATTCTCTACAGAATCCTCTCAGGATTCTCTACAGAATCCTCTCAGGATTCTCTACAGAATCCTCTCAGGATTCTCTACAGAATCCTCTCAGGATTCTCTACAGAATCCTCTCAGGATTCTCTACAGAATCCTCTCAGGATTCTCTACAGAATCCTCTCAGGATTCTCTACAGAATCCTCTCAGGATTCTCTACAGAATCCTCTCAGGATTCTCTACAGAATCCTCTCAGGATTCTCTACAGAATCCTCTCAGGATTCTCTACAGAATCCTCTCAGGATTCTCTACAGAATCCTCTCAGGATTCTCTACAGAATCCTCTCAGGATTCTCTACAGAATCCTCTCAGGATTCTCTACAGAATCCTCTCAGTATTCTCTACAGAATCCTCTCAGGATTCTCTACAGAATCCTCTCAGGATTCTTTACAGAATCCTCTCAGGATTCTTTACAGAATCCTCTCAGGGTTCTCCGCGGAATCCTCTCAGGATTCTCCGCGGAATCCTCTCAGGATTCTCCGCGGAATCCTCTCAGGATTCTCCGCGGAATCCTCTCAGGATTCTCTACAGAATCCTCTCAGGATTCTCTACAGAATCCTCTCAGGATTCTCTACAGAATCCTCTCAGGATTCTCTACAGAATCCTCTCAGGATTCTCTACAGAATCCTCTCAGGATTCTCTACAGAATCCTCTTAGGATTCTCTACAGAATCCTCTTAGGATTCTCTACAGAATCCTCTTAGGATTCTCTACAGAATCCTCTCAGGATTCTCTACAGAATCCTCTTAGGATTCTCTACAGAATCCTCTTAGGATTCTCTACAGAATCCTCTCAGGATTCTCTACAGAATCCTCTTAGGATTCTCTACAGAATCCTCTCAGGATTCTCTACAGAATCCTCTCAGGATTCTCTACAGAATCCTCTCAGGATTCTCTACAGAATCCTCTCAGGATTCTCTACAGAATCCTCTCAGGATTCTCTACAGAATCCTCTCAGGATTCTCTACAGAATCCTCTCAGGATTCTCTACAGAATCCTCTCAGGATTCTCTACAGAATCCTCTCAGGATTCTCTACAGAATCCTCTCAGTATTCTCTACAGAATCCTCTCAGGATTCTCTACAGAATCCTCTCAGGATTCTTTACAGAATCCTCTCAGGATTCTTTACAGAATCCTCTCAGGGTTCTCCACAGAATCCGCTCAGGATTCTCTACAGAATCCTCTCAGGATTCTCTACAGAATCCTCTCAGGATTCTCTACAGAATCCTCTCAGGATTCTCTACAGAATCCTCTCAGGATTCTCTACAGAATCCTCTCAGGATTCTCTACAGAATCCTCTCAGGATTCTCTACAGAATCCTCTCAGGATTCTCTACAGAATCCTCTCAGGATTCTCTACAGAATCCTCTCAGGATTCTCTACAGAATCCTCTCAGGATTCTCTACAGAATCCTCTCAGGATTCTCTACAGAATCCTCTCAGGATTCTCTACAGAATCCTCTCAGGATTCTCTACAGAATCCTCTCAGGATTCTCTACAGAATCCTCTCAGGATTCTCTACAGAATCCTCTCAGGATTCTCTACAGAATCCTCTCAGGATTCTCTACAGAATCCTCTCAGGATTCTCTACAGAATCCTCTCAGGATTCTCTACAGAACCCTCTCAGGATTCTCTACAGAATCCTCTCAGGATTCTCTACAGAATCCTCTCAGGATTCTCTACAGAATCCTCTCAGGATTCTCTACAGAATCCTCTCAGGATTCTCTACAGAATCCTCTCAGGATTCTCTACAGAATCCTCTCAGGATTCTCTACAGAATCCTCTCAGGATTCTCTACAGAATCCTCTCAGGATTCTCTACAGAATCCTCTCAGGATTCTCTACAGAATCCTCTCAGGATTCTCTACAGGATCCACTCGGGATACTCCGCAGAATTCTCTCGGGATTCTCCGCAGAATTCTCTCGGGATTCTCCGCAGAATCCTCTCGGGATTCTCCACAGAATCCTCTCGTTTCAGAATCTTTACAAGATTTTCTGTAGGATCCGGACAGGATTCTCTGCTGAATGCTCACAGGATTCTCTGCAGAATCCTCACAGTATTATTTGTTGGAATCTTCACAGGATTCTTTGCAGGAATCCTCACATGATTTTCTGCAGTATTTTCACAGGATTCTCGGCAGAATCCTCTGAGGATTCTCTGGAAACTCCTTCAGCTAGAATCCAAAAGTTTAAAACCAGAAGCCAGATTCTAGCAGCCTGAAGCCAGAAACTAAATGCTAAAAGCCGGAAGCCTGAAGTTAGAAACTAAAAGCACAATGTCAGAATCTGGAAAAAAAGAAGCCAGAATCTAGAACCCAGAAGCAAGAAGCGTGCAGTTAGAAGCTAGAAACTGTATGCCATCAAGCCACAAGCCAGAACCAGATGCCATAAGTCAGAAGTCTAATGCCTGAAGTCAGAAGTCAGAAGCTAGAAACCAAAATCCAGAAATCACGAGCTCATATAGCCACAGCTGTATAGGCGGGGGTATCCAGCTTGACCATGCTGGGGGTGACCATTTCGATTCCCGGTCAGTCTAGGTACTTTTCGTAACGAAAATTTCCTTGACTTCCTTAGGCATAAGGAAAAGTGTCTTAGTGCCTGACACACGATATACTCATGCAAAATGGTCATTGGCAGAAGAAGCTCTCAGTTAATAACTGGGCAAGCGCTCATAGAACACTAAGCAGAGAAAAAGAAGTCACAAGCCAGACATAGCCAGCAGTGGAAATTCAGAGACTACACGCCTGGAGGTAAAAATCAAAATCCAGAAACCATTAAGAAGCGAGAAGCTAGAAGTTAGGAAGCAGGAGCTAGCCGCCAGAAGAAAGAAACCAGAAGCTAGAAGCTATTATAAAGATTTAGCCACATTTTACGCGTGTGTCTAGATGGCTCAAACTACACCAGCAAGCTGAAAATCTTACAGACAATCAGCGAATGAAAAACCACCATATCCGTAGGACGCACAAAAAATGATAGCAAATTCCAGCTTTTCGTCGGGTGGTGGTTGCTTAGAGTTTCGTTCCTGTAAATGAGGCCCCATTTGGGAAGCTCCTCGGACAAAGACTGAGTAAAAGATACCCGAAACCGGCAACTTGGAGTCTACGGTGCGTGTGTTTTTTTGTGAACGTTGTGCGTGGCTGTAAATGTTGAATCTTTTTCAATTTGGTCTCCTCTGACAAACGGTAAAGAATTACAGAAACACCACTTTAGGAGTGTGGCACGCAGAGGGTTCGAACCGATCGCTTTCGAAGGAAATTGGAGCGTTTGCACAGTGGCAAAATGACAGTCAACAGGAGGAAAAAAACAGAATCCTCTCAGGATTCTCTACAGAATCCTCTCAGGATTCTCTACAGAATCCTCTCAGGATTCTCTACAGAATCCTCTCAGGATTCTCTACAGAATCCTCTCAGGATTCTCTACAGAATCCTCTCAGGATTCTCTACAGAATCCTCTCAGGATTCTCTACAGAATCCTCTCAGGATTCTCTACAGAATCCTCTCTGGATTCTCTACAGAATCCTCTCAGGATTCTCTACAGAATCCTCTCAGGATTCTCTACAGAATCCTCTCAGGGCTCTCTACAGAATCCTCTCAGGATTCTCTACAGAATCCTCTCAGGGCTCTCTACAGAATCCTCTCAGGATTCTCTACAGAATCCTCTCAGGATTCTCTACAGAATCCTCTCAGGATTCTCTACAGAATCCTCTCAGGATTCTCTACAGAATCCTCTCAGGATTCTCTACAGAATCCTCTCAGGATTCTCTACAGAATCCTCTCAGGATTCTCTACAGAATCCTCTCAGGATTCTCTACAGAATCCTCTCAGGATTCTCTACAGAATCCTCTCAGGATTCTCTACAGAATCCTCTCAGGATTCTCTACAGAATCCTCTCAGGATTCTCTACAGAATCCTCTCAGGATTCTCTACAGAATCCTCTCAGGATTCTCTACAGAATCCTCTCAGGATTCTCTACAGAATCCTCTCAGGATTCTCTACAGAATCCTCTCAGGATTCTCTACAGAATCCTCTCAGGATTCTCTACAGAATCCTCTCAGGATTCTCTACAGAATCCTCTCAGGATTCTCTACAGAATCCTCTCAGGATTCTCTACAGAATCCTCTCAGGATTCTCTACAGAATCCTCTCAGGATTCTCTACAGAATCCTCTCAGGATTCTCTACAGAATCCTCTCAGGATTCTCTACAGAATCCTCTCAGGATTCTCTACAGAATCCTCTCAGGATTCTCTACAGAATCCTCTCAGGATTCTCTTCAGAATCCTCTTAGGATTCTCTTCAGAATCCTCTTAGGATTCTCTACAGAATCCTCTCAGGATTCTCTACAGAATCCTCTCAGGATTCTCTACAGAATCCTCTCAGGATTCTCTACAGAATCCTCTCAGGATTCTCTACAGAATCCTCTCAGGATTCTCTACAGAATCCTCTCAGGATTCTCTACAGAATCCTCTCAGGATTCTCTACAGAATCCTCTCAGGATTCTCTACAGAATCCTCTCAGGATTCTCTACAGAATCCTCTCAGGATTCTCTACAGAATCCTCTCAGGATTCTCTACAGAATCCTCTCAGGATTCTCTACAGAATCCTCTCAGGATTCTCTACAGAATCCTCTCAGGATTCTCTACAGAATCCTCTCAGGGTTCTCTGCAGAATCCTCTCAGGATTCTCTGCAGAATCCTCTCAGGATTCCCTGCAAAATCCTCTCAGGATTCTCTGCAGAATCCTCTCAGGATTCTCTGCAGAATCCTCTCAGGATTCTCTGCAGGATCCTCTCAGGATTCTCTGCAGAATCCTCTCAGGATTCTCTGCAGAATCCTCTCAGGATTCTCTGCAGAATCCTCTCAGGATTCTCTGCAGAATCCTCTCAGGATTCTCTGCAGAATCCTCTCAGGATTCTCTGCAGAATCCTCTCAGGATTCTCTGCAGAATCCTCTCAGGATTCTCTGCAGAATCCTCTCAGGATTCTCTGCAGAATCCTCTCAGGATTCTCTGCAGAATCCTCTCAGGATTCTCTGCAGAATCCTCTCAGGATTCTCTGCAGAATCCTCTCAGGATTCTCTGCAGAATCCTCTCAGGATTCTCTGCAGAATCCTCTCAGGATTCTCTACAGAATCCTCTCAGGATTCTCTACAGAATCCTCTCAGGATTCTCTACAGAATCCTCTCAGGATTCTCTACAGAATCCTCTCAGGATTCTCTACAGAATCCTCTCAGGATTCTCTACAGAATCCTCTCAGGATTCTCTACAGAATCCTCTCAGGATTCTCTACAGAATCCTCTCAGGATTCTCTACAGAATCCTCTCAGGATTCTCTACAGAATCCTCTCAGGATTCTCTACAGAATCCTCTCAGGATTCTCTTCAGAATCCACTTAGGATTCTCTTCAGAATCCTCTTAGGATTCTCTACAGAATCCTCTCAGGATTCTCTACAGAATCCTCTCAGGATTCTCTACAGAATCCTCTCAGGATTCTCTACAGAATCCTCTCAGGATTCTCTACAGAATCCTCTCAGGATTCTCTACAGAATCCTCTCAGGATTCTCTACAGAATCCTCTCAGGATTCTCTACAGAACCCTCTCAGGATTCTCTACAGAATCCTCTCAGGATTCTCTACAGAATCCTCTCAGGATTCCCTACAGAATCCTCTCAGGATTCTCTACAGAATTCTCTCAGGATTCTCTACAGAATCCTCTCAGGATTCTCTACAGAATCCTCACAGGATTCTCTTAAGAATCCTCACAGTATTCTCTTCAGAATCCTCTGCGGTTGCTCTGCCGAATCCTCTCAGAATTCTCTGCAGAATCCTCGCAGTATTCTCTGCAGAATTCTTTCGGTATTCTCTGAAAAATGCTGTAAGGATTCTCTGCAGAATCCTCTCAGAGTACCTTGAAGTAGCGTCTCAGGATTCCCCGTAAAATCTTCTCAGGATTCTTCGCAGAATCCTCTCAGAATTCTCCGCAGAATTCTCTAAGGATTCTCTGCTAAATACTCTCAGGATTCTCTACAGAATCCTCTCAGGATTCTCTACAGAATCCTCTGAGGATTCTCTACAGAATCCTCTGAGGATTCTCTACAGAATCCTCTGAGGATTCTCTACAGAATCCTCTCAGGATTCTCTACAGAATCCTCTCAGGATTCTCTACAGAATCCTCTCAGGATTCTCTACAGAATCCTCTCAGGATTCTCTACAGAATCCTCTCAGGATTCTCTACAGAATCCTCTCAGGATTCTCTACAGAATCCTCTCAGGATTCTCTACAGAATCCTCTCAGGATTCTCTACAGAATCCTCTCAGGATTCTCTACAGAATCCTCTCAGGATTCTCTACAGAATCCTCTCAGGATTCTCTACAGAATCCTCTCAGGATTCTCTACAGAATCCTCTCAGGATTCTCTACAGAATCCTCTCAGGATTCTCTACAGAATCCTCTCAGGATTCTCTACAGAATCCTCTCAGGATTCTCTACAGAATCCTCTCAGGATTCTCTACAGAATCCTCTCAGGATTCTCTACAGAATCCTCTCAGGATTCTCTACAGAATCCTCTCAGGATTCTCTACAGAATCCTCTCAGGATTCTCTACAGAATCCTCTCAGGATTCTCCGCGGAATCCTCTCAGGATTCTCCGCGGAATCCTCTCAGGATTCTCCGCGAAATCCTCTCAGGATTCTCCGCGGAATCCTCTCAGGATTCTCCGCGGAATCCTCTCAGGATTTTCCGCAGAATCCACTCATGATTCTCCGCGGAATCCTCTCAGGATTCTCCGCGGAATCCTCTCAGGATTTTCCGCAGAATCCTCTCAGGATTTTCCGCGGAATACTCTCAGGATTCTCCGCGGAATCCTCTCAGGATTCTCCGCGGAATCCTCTCAGGATTCTCCGCGGAATCCTCTCAGGATTCTCCGCGGAATCCTCTCAGTATTCTCCGCGGAATCCTCTCAGGATTCTCCGCGGAATCCTCTCAGGATTCTCCGCGGAATCCTCTCAGGATTCTCCGCGGAATCCTCTCAGGATTCTCCGTGGAATCCTCTCAGGATTCTCTACAGAATCCTCTCAGGATTCTCTACAGAATCCTCTCAGGATTCTCTACAGAATCCTCTCAGGATTCTCTACAGAATCCTCTCAGGATTCTCTACAGAATCCTCTCAGGATTCTCTACAGAATCCTCTCAGGATTCTCTACAGAATCCTCTCAGGATTCTCTACAGAATCCTCTCAGGATTCTCTACAGAATCCTCTCAGGATTCTCTACAGAATCCTCTCAGGATTCTCTACAGAATCCTCTCAGGATTCTCTACAGAATCCTCTCAGGATTCTCTACAGAATCCTCTCAGGATTCTCTACAGAATCCTCTCAGGATTCTCTACAGAATCCTCTCAGGATTCTCTACAGAATCCTCTCAGGATTCTCTACAGAATCCTCTCAGGATTCTCTACAGAATCCTCTCAGGATTCTCTACAGAATCCTCTCAGGATTCTCTACAGAATCCTCTCAGGATTCTCTACAGAATCCTCTCAGGATTCTCTACAGAATCTTTTTAGGATTCTCTACAGAATCCTCTCAGGATTCTCTACAGAATCCTCTCAGGATTCTCTACAGAATCCTCTCAGGATTCTCTACAGAATCCTCTCAGGATTCTCTACAGAATCCTCTCAGGATTCTCTACAGAATCCTCTCAGGATTCTCTACAGAATCCTCTCAGGATTCTCTACAGAATCCTCTCAGGATTCTCTACAGAATCCTCTCAGGATTCTCTACAGAATCCTCTCAGGATTCTCTACAGCATCCTCTCAGGATTCTCTACAGAATCCTCTCAGGATTCTCTACAGAATTCTCTCAGGATTCTCTACAGAATTCTCTCAGGATTCTCTACAGAATCCTCTCAGGATTCTCTACAGAATCCTCTCAGGATTCACTACAGAATCCTCTCAGGATTCTCTACAGAATCCTCTCAGGATTCTCTACAGAATCCTCTCAGGATTCTCTACAGAATCCTCTCAGGATTCTCTACAGAATCCTCTCAGGATTCTCTACAGAATCCTCTCAGGATTCTCTACAGAATCCTCTCAGGATTCTCTACAGAATCCTCTCAGGATTCTCTACAGAATCCTCTCAGGATTCTCTACAGAATCCTCTCAGGATTCTCTACAGAATCCTCTCAGGATTCTCTACAGAATCCTCTCAGGATTCTCTACAGAATCCTCTCAGGATTCTCTACAGAATCCTCTCAGGATTCTCTACAGAATCCTCTCAGGATTCTCTACAGAATCCTCTCAGGATTCTCTACAGAATCCTCTCAGGATTCTCTACAGAATCCTCTCAGGATTCTCTACAGAATCCTCTCAGGATTCTCTACAGAATCCTCTCAGGATTCTCTACAGAATCCTCTCAGGATTCTCTACAGAATCCTCTCAGGATTCTCTACAGAATCCTCTCAGGATTCTCTACAGAATCCTCTCAGGATTCTCTACAGAATCCTCTCAGGATTCTCTACAGAATCCTCTCAGGATTCTCTACAGAATCCTCTCAGGATTCTCTACAGAATCCTCTCAGGATTCTCTACAGAATCCTCTCAGGATTCCCTACAGAATCCTCTCAGGATTCTCTACAGAATCCTCTCAGGATTCTCTACAGAATCCTCTCAGGATTCTCTACAGAATCCTCTCAGGATTCTCTACAGAATCCTCTCAGGATTCTCTACAGAATCCTCTCAGGATTCTCTACAGAATCCTCTCAGGATTCTCTACAGAATCCTCTCAGGATTCTCTACAGAATCCTCTCAGGATTCTCTACAGAATCCTCTCAGGATTCTCTACAGAATCCTCTCAGGATTCTCTACAGGATCCACTCGGGATACTCCGCAGAATTCTCTCGGGATTCTCCGCAGAATTCTCTCGGGATTCTCCGCAGAATTCTCTCGGGATTCTCCGCAGAATCCTCTCGGGATTCTCCACAGAATCCTCTCGTTTCAGAATCTTTACAAGATTTTCTGTAGGATCCGGACAGGATTCTCTGCTGAATGCTCACAGGATTCTCTGCAGAATCCTCACAGTATTATTTGTTGGAATCTTCACAGGATTCTTTGCAGGAATCCTCACATGATTTTCTGCAGTATTTTCACAGGATTCTCGGCAGAATCCTCTGAGGATTCTCTGGAAACTCCTTCAGCTGGAATCCAAAAGTTTAAAACCAGAAGCCAGATTCTAGCAGCCTGAAGCCAGAAACTAAATGCTATAAGCCGGAAGCCTGAAGTTAGAAACTAAAAGCACAATGTCAGAATCTGGAAAAAAGAAGCCAGAATCTAGAACCCAGAAGCAAGAAGCGTGCAGTTAGAAGCTAGAAACTGTATGCCATCAAGCCACAAGCCAGAACCAGATGCCATAAGTCAGAAGTCTAATGCCTGAAGTCAGAAGTCAGAAGCTAGAAACCAAAATCCAGAAATCACGAGCTCATATAGCCACAGCTGTATAGGCGGGGGTATCCAGCTTGACCATGCTGGGGGTGACCATTTCGATTCCCGGTCAGTCTAGGTACTTTTCGTAACGAAAATTTCCTTGACTTCCTTAGGCATAAGGAAAAGTGTCTTAGTGCCTGACACACGATATACTCATGCAAAATGGTCATTGGCAGAAGAAGCTCTCAGTTAATAACTGGGCAAGCGCTCATAGAACACTAAGCAGAGAAAAAGAAGTCACAAGCCAGACATAGCCAGCAGTGGAAATTCAGAGACTACACGCCTGGAGGTAAAAATCAAAATCCAGAAACCATTAAGAAGCGAGAAGCTAGAAGTTAGGAAGCAGGAGCTAGCCGCCAGAAGAAAGAAACCAGAAGCTAGAAGCTATTATAAAGATTTAGCCACATTTTACGCGTGTGTCTAGATGGCTCAAACTACACCAGCAAGCTGAAAATCTTACAGACAATCAGCGAATGAAAAACCACCATATCCGTAGGACGCACAAAAAATGATAGCAAATTCCAGCTTTTCGTCGGGTGGTGGTTGCTTAGAGTTTCGTTCCTGTAAATGAGGCCCCATTTGGGAAGCTCCTCGGACAAAGACTGAGTAAAAGATACCCGAAACCGGCAACTTGGAGTCTACGGTGCGTGTGTTTTTTTGTGAACGTTGTGCGTGGCTGTAAATGTTGAATCTTTTTCAATTTGGTCTCCTCTGACAAACGGTAAAGAATTACAGAAACACCACTTTAGGAGTGTGGCACGCAGAGGGTTCGAACCGATCGCTTTCGAAGGAAATTGGAGTGTTTGCACAGTGGCAAAATGACAGTCAACAGGAGGAAAAAAACAGAATCCTCTCAGGATTCTCTACAGAATCCTCTCAGGATTCTCTACAGAATCCTCTCAGGATTCTCTACAGAATCCTCTCAGGATTCTCTACAGAATCCTCTCAGGATTCTCTACAGAATCCTCTCAGGATTCTCTACAGAATCCTCTCAGGGCTCTCTACAGAATCCTCTCAGGATTCTCTACAGAATCCTCTCAGGATTCTCTACAGAATCCTCTCAGGATTCTCTACAGAATCCTCTCAGGATTCTCTACAGAATCCTCTCAGGATTCTCTACAGAATCCTCTCAAGATTCTCTACAGAATCCTCTCAGGATTCTCTACAGAATCCTCTCAGGATTCTCTACAGAATCCTCTCAGGATTCTCTACAGAATCCTCGCAGGATTCTCTACAGAATCCTCTCAGGATTCTCTACAGAATCCTCTCAGGATTCTCTACAGAATCCTCTCAGGATTCTCTACAGAATCCTCTCAGGATTCTCTACAGAATCCTCTCAGGATTCTCTACAGAATCCTCTCAGGATTCTCTACAGAATCCTCTCAGGGTTCTCTGCAGAATCCTCTCAGGATTCTCTGCAGAATCCTCTCAGGATTCCCTGCAGAATCCTCTCAGGATTCTCTGCAGAATCCTCTCAGGATTCTCTGCAGAATCCTCTCAGGATTCTCTGCAGAATCCTCTCAGGATTCTCTGCAGAATCCTCTCAGGATTCTCTGCAGAATCCTCTCAGGATTCTCTGCAGAATCCTCTCAGGATTCTCTGCAGAATCCTCTCAGGATTCTCTGCAGAATCCTCTCAGGATTCTCTGCAGAATCCTCTCAGGATTCTCTGCAGAATCCTCTCAGGATTCTCTACAGAATCCTCTCAGGATTCTCTACAGAATCCTCTCAGGATTCTCTACAGAATCCTCTCAGGATTCTCTACAGAATCCTCTCAGGATTCTCTACAGAATCCTCTCAGGATTCTCTACAGAATCCTCTCAGGATTCTCTACAGAACCCTCTCAGGATTCTCTACAGGATCCTCTCAGGATTCCCTACAGAATCCTCTCAGGATTCTCTACAGAATCCTCTCAGGATTCTCTACAGAATCCTCTCAGGATTCTCTACAGAATCCTCTCAGGATTCTCTACAGAACCCTCTCAGGATTCTCTACAGGATCCTCTCAGGATTCCCTACAGAATCCTCTTAGGATTCTCTACAGAATCCTCTCAGGATTCTCTACAGAATCCTCTCAGGATTCTCTACAGAATCCTCTCAGGATTCTCTACAGAATCCTCTCAGGATTCTCTACAGAATCCTCTCAGGATTCTCTACAGAATCCTCTCAGGATTCTCTACAGAATCCTCTCAGGATTCTCTACAGAACCCTCTCAGGATTCTCTACAGGATCCTCTCAGGATTCCCTACAGAATCCTCTCAGGATTCTCTACAGAATCCTCTCAGGATTCTCTACAGAATCCTCTCAGGATTCTCTACAGAATCCTCTCAGGATTCTCTACAGAATCCTCTCAGGATTCTCTACAGAATCCTCTCAGGATTCTCTACAGAATCCTCTCAGGATTCTCTTCAGAATCCTCTTAGGATTCTCTTCAGAATCCTCTTAGGATTCTCTACAGAATCCTCTCAGGATTCTCTACAGAATCCTCTCAGGATTCTCTACAGAATCCTCTCAGGATTCTCTACAGAATCCTCTCAGGATTCTCTACAGAATCCTCTCAGGATTCTCTACAGAATCCTCTCAGGATTCTCTACAGAATCCTCTCAGGATTCTCTACAGAACCCTCTCAGGATTCTCTACAGAATCCTCTCAGGATTCTCTACAGAATCCTCTCAGGATTCCCTACAGAATCCTCTCAGGATTCTCTACAGAATCCTCACAGGATTCTCTTAAGAATCCTCACAGGATTCTCTTCAGAATCCTCTGCGGTTGCTCTGCCGAATCCTCTCAGAATTCTCTGCAGAATCCGCTCAGTATTCTCTGCAGAATTCTTTCGGTATTCTCTGAAAAATGCTGTAAGGATTCTCTGCAGAATCCTCTCAGAGTACCTTGCAGTAGCGTCTCAGGATTCCCCGTAAAATCTTCTCAGGATTCTTCGCAGAATCCTTTCAGAATTCTCCGCAGAATTCTCTAAGGATTCTCTGCTAAATACTCTCAGGATTCTCTACAGAATCCTCTCAGGATTCTCTACAGAATCCTCTCAGGATTCTCTACAGAATCCTCTCAGGGCTCTCTACAGAATCCTCTCAGGATTCTCTACAGAATCCTCTCAGGATTCTCTACAGAATCCTCTCAGGATTCTCTACAGAATCCTCTGAGGATTCTCTACAGAATCCTCTCAGGATTCTCTACAGAATCCTCTCAGGATTCTCTACAGAATCCTCTCAGGATTCTCTACAGAATCCTCTCAGGATTCTCTACAGAATCCTCTCAGGATTCTCTACAGAATCCTCTCAGGATTCTCTACAGAATCCTCTCAGGATTCTCTACAGAATCCTCTCAGGATTCTCTACAGAATCCTCTCAGGATTCTCTACAGAATCCTCTCAGGATTCTCTACAGAATCCTCTCAGGATTCTCTACAGAATCCTCTCAGGATTCTCTACAGAATCCTCTCAGAATTCTCTACAGAATCCTCTAAGGATTCTCTACAGAATCCTCTCAGGATTCTCTACAGAATCCTCTCAGGATTCTCTACAGAATCCTCTCAGGATTCTCTACAGAATCCTCTCAGGATTCTCTACAGAATCCTCTCAGGATTCTCTACAGAATCCTCTCAGGATTCTCTACAGAATCCTCTCAGGATTCTCTACAGAATCCTCTCAGGATTCTCTACAGAATCCTCTCAGGATTCTCTACAGAATCCTCTCAGGATTCTCTACAGAATCCTCTCAGGATTCTCTACAGAATCCTCTCAGGATTCTCTACAGAATCCTCTCAGGATTCTCTACAGAATCCTCTCAGGATTCTCTACAGAATCCTCTCAGGATTCTCTACAGAATCCTCTCAGGATTCTCCGCGGAATCCTCTCAGGATTCTCCGCGAAATCCTCTCAGGATTCTCCGCGGAATCCTCTCAGGATTCTCCGCGGAATCCTCTCAGGATTTTCCGCTGAATCCACTCATGATTCTCCGCGGAATCCTCTCAGGATTCTCCGCGGAATCCTCTCAGGATTCTCCGCGGAATCCTCTCAGGATTCTCCGCGGAATCCTCTCAGGATTCTCTACAGAATCCTCTCAGGATTCTCTACAGAATCCTCTCAGGATTCTCTACAGAATCCTCTCAGGATTCTCTACAGAATCCTCTCAGGATTCTCTACAGAATCCTCTCAGGATTCTCTACAGAATCCTCTCAGGATTCTCTACAGAGTCCTCTCAGGATTCTCTACAGAATCCTCTCAGGATTCTCTACAGAATCCTCTCAGGATTCTCTACAGAATCCTCTCAGGATTCTCTACAGAATCCTCTCAGGATTCTCTACAGAATCCTCTCAGGATTCTCTACAGAATCCTCTCAGGATTCTCTACAGAATCCTCTCAGGATTCTCTACAGAATCCTCTCAGGATTCTCTACAGAATCCTCTCAGGATTCTCTACAGAATCCTCTCAGGATTCTCTACAGAATCCTCTCAGGATTCTCTACAGAATCCTCTCAGGATTCTCTACAGAATCCTCTCAGGATTCTCTACAGAATCCTCTCAGGATTCTCTACAGAATCCTCTCAGGATTCTCTACAGAATCCTCTCAGGATTCTCTACAGAATCCTCTCAGGATTCTCTACAGAATCCTCTCAGGATTCTCTACAGAATCCTCTCAGGATTCTCTACAGAATCCTCTCAGGATTCTCTACAGAATCCTCTCAGGATTCTCTACAGAATTCTCTCAGGATTCTCTACAGAATCCTCTCAGGATTCTCTACAGAATCCTCTCAGGATTCACTACAGAATCCTCTCAGGATTCTCTACAGAATCCTCTCAGGATTCTCTACAGAATCCTCTCAGGATTCTCTACAGAATCCTCTCAGGATTCTCTACAGAATCCTCTCAGGATTCTCTACAGAATCCTCTCAGGATTCTCTACAGAATCCTCTCAGGATTCTCTACAGAATCCTCTCAGGATTCTCTACAGAATCCTCTCAGGATTCTCTACAGAATCCTCTCAGGATTCTCTACAGAATCCTCTCAGGATTCTCTACAGAATCCTCTCAGGATTCTCTACAGAATCCTCTCAGGATTCTCTACAGAATCCTCTCAGGATTCTCTACAGAATCCTCTCAGGATTCTCTACAGAATCCTCTCAGGATTCTCTACAGAATCCTCTCAGGATTCTCTACAGAATCCTCTCAGGATTCTCTACAGAATCCTCTTAGGATTCTCTACAGAATCCTCTCAGGATTCTCTACAGAATCCTCTCAGGATTCTCTACAGAATCCTCTCAGGATTCTCTACAGAATCCTCTCAGGATTCTCTACAGAATCCTCTCAGGATTCTCTACAGAATCCTCTCAGGATTCTCTACAGAATCCTCTCAGGATTCTCTACAGAATCCTCTCAGGATTCTCTACAGAATCCTCTCAGGATTCTCTACAGAATCCTCTCAGGATTCTCTACAGAATCCTCTCAGGATTCTCTACAGAATCCTCTCAGGATTCTCTACAGAATCCTCTCAGGATTCTCTACAGAATCCTCTCAGGATTCTCTACAGAATCCTCTCAGGATTCTCTACAGAATCCTCTCAGGATTCTTTACAGAATCCTCTCAGGATTCTTTACAGAATCCTCTCAGGGTTCTCCACAGAATCCGCTCAGGATTCTCTACAGAATCCTCTCAGGATTCTCTACAGAATCCTCTCAGGATTCTTTACAGAATCCTCTCAGGATTCGCTACAGAATCCGCTCAGGATTCTCTACAGAATCCTCTCAGGATTCTCTACAGAATCCTCTGAGGATTCTCTACAGAATCCTCTGAGGATTCTCTACAGAATCCTCTCAGGATTCTCTACAGAATCCTCTCAGGATTCTCTACAGAATCCTCTCAGGATTCTCTACAGAATCCTCTCAGGATTCTCTACAGAATCCTCTCAGGATTCTCTACAGAATCCTCTCAGGATTCTCTACAGAATCCTCTCAGGATTCTCTACAGAATTCTCTCAGGATTCTCTACAGAATCCTCTCAGGATTCTCTACAGGACCCTCTCAGGATTCTCTACAGAATCCTCTCAGGATTCTCTACAGAATCCTCTCAGGATTCTCTACAGAATCCTCTCAGGATTCTCTACAGAATCCTCTCAGGATACTCCTCAGAATCCTTTGCGGTTTCTCTGCTTAATCCTCTAAGGTTTCTCTGCAGAATTCTCTTAGTATTCTCTGCAGAATTCTTTCAGTATTCTCTGAAGAATGCTCTAAGGATTCTCTACAGTATCCTCTCAGAGTACCTCGCAGAAGCGTCTCAGGATTCCCCGTAAAATCCTCTCGGGATTTTTCGCAGAATCCTCTCAGAATTCTCCGCAGAATCCTCCAAAGATTCTCTGCTTAATACTCCCAGGATTCTCCACAGAATCTTCTTAGGATTCTCTGCAGAATCTTTACGGGGTTTACAGAATCCTGAGAGGATTCTGTAGAGAATCCTGAGAGGATTCTGTAGAGAATCCTGAGAGGATTCTGTAGAGAATCCTGAGAGGATTCTGTAGAGAATCCTGAGAGGATTCTGTAGAGAATCCTGAGAGGATTCTGTAGAGAATCCTGAGAGGATTCTGTAGAGAATCCTGAGAGGATTCTGTAGAGAATCCTGAGAGGATTCTGTAGAGAATCCTGAGAGAATTCTGCAGAGAATCCTGAGAGGATTCTGCAGAGAATCCTGAGAGGATTCTGCAGAGAATCCTGAGAGGATTCTGCAGAGAATCCTGAGAGGATTCTGCAGAGAATCCTGAGAGGATTCTGCAGAGAATCCTGAGAGGATTCTGCAGAGAATCCTGAGAGGATTCTGCAGAGAATCCTGAGAGGATTCTGCAGAGAATCCTGAGAGGATTCTGCAGAGAATCCTGAGAGGATTCTGCAGAGAATCCTGAGAGGATTCTGCAGAGAATCCTGAGAGGATTCTGCAGAGAATCCTGAGAGGATTCTGCAGAGAATCCTGAGAGGATTCTGCAGAGAACCCTGAGAGGATTCTGTAGAGAATCCTGAGAGGATTCTGTAGAGAATCCTGAGAGGATTCTGTAGAGAATCCTGAGAGGATTCTGTAGAGAATCCTGAGAGGATTCTGTAGAGAATCCTGAGAGGATTCTGTAGAGAATCCTGAGAGGATTCTGTAGAGAATCCTGAGAGGATTCTGTAGAGAATCCTGAGAGGATTCTGTAGAGAATCCTGAGAGGATTCTGTAGAGAATCCTGAGAGGATTCTGTAGAGAATCCTGAGAGGATTCTGTAGAGAATCCTGAGAGGATTCTGTAGAGAATCCTGAGAGGATTCTGTAGAGAATCCTGAGAGGATTCTGTAGAGAATCCTGAGAGGATTCTGTAGAGAATCCTGAGAGGATTCTGTAGAGAATCCTGAGAGGATTCTGTAGAGAATCCTGAGAGGATTCTGTAGAGAATTCTGTGAGGATTCTGCAGAGAATTCATGGAGAATTCTGTAGAAAACCCTTGGAGGATTCAATGTTGATTCCTGGAAGGATTCTGTAGAGAATCCTGGAAGGATTCTGTAGAGAATCCTGGAAGGATTCTGTAGAGAATCCTGGAAGGATTCTGTAGAGAATCCTGGAAGGATTCTGTAGTGAATCCTTGGAGGATTCTGAAGAGAATCCTGAGAGTATTCTGCAAAGAATGCTGAGTGGATACTGCAGAGAAACATAAGAGGATTCTGCAGAAAATCCTGAGAAGATTCTGCAGAAAATCCTAAAAGGACTTCGATGAGAGGCCTGAGAAGATTCTTTAAAGAATTATGTAAGGATTCTGTAGAGAACCCCGTAAAAATTCTGCAGAGAATCCTAAGAAGATTCTGTGGAGAATCCTGGGAGTATTAAGCAGAGAATCTTTGGAGGATTCTGCGGAGAATTCTGAGAGGATTCTGCGAAAAATCCCGAGAGGATTTTACGGGGAATCCTGAGACGCTTCTGCGAGGTACTCTGAGAGGATACTGTAGAGAATCCTTAGAGCATTCTTCAGAGAATACTGAAAGAATTCTGCAGAGAATACTATGAGAATTCTGCAGAGAAACCTTAGAGGATTAAGCAGAGAAACCGCAAAGGATTCTGAAGAGTATCCTGAGAGGATTCTGTAGAGAATCCTGAGAGGATTCTCTACAGAATCCTCTCAGGATTCTCTACAGAATCCTCTCAGGATTCTCTACAGAATCCTCTCAGGATACTCTTCAGAATCCTTTGCGGTTTCTCTGCTTAATCCTCTAAGGTTTCTCTGCAGAATTCTCTTAGTATTCTCTGCAGAATTCTTTCAGTATTCTCTGAAGAATGCTCTAAGGATTCTCTACAGTATCCTCTCAGAGTACCTCGCAGAAGCGTCTCAGGATTCCCCGTAAAATCCTCTCGGGATTTTTCGCAGAATCCTCTCAGAATTCTCCGCAGAATCCTCCAAAGATTCTCTGCTTAATACTCCCAGGATTCTCCACAGAATCTTCTTAGGATTCTCTGCAGAATCTTTACGGGGTTCTCTACAGAATCCTTACATAATTCTTTAAAGAATCTTCTCAGGCCTCTCATCGAAGTCCTTTTAGGATTTTCTGCAGAATCTTCTCAGGATTTTCTGCAGAATCCTCTTATGTTTCTCTGCAGTATCCACTCAGCATTCTTTGCAGAATACTCTCAGGATTCTCTTCAGAATCCTCCAAGGATTCACTACAGAATCCTTCCAGGATTCTCTACAGAATCCTTCCAGGATTCTCTACAGAATCCTTCCAGGATTCTCTACAGAATCCTTCCAGGATTCTCTACAGAATCCTTCCAGGAATCAACATTGAATCCTCCAAGGGTTTTCTACAGAATTCTCCATGAATTCTCTGCAGAATCCTCACAGAATTCTCTACAGAATCCTCTCAGGATTCTCTACAGAATCCTCTCAGGATTCTCTACAGAATCCTCTCAGGATTCTCTACAGAATCCTCTCAGGATTCTCTACAGAATCCTCTCAGGATTCTCTACAGAATCCTCTCAGGATTCTCTACAGAATCCTCTCAGGATTCTCTACAGAATCCTCTCAGGATTCTCTACAGAATCCTCTTAGGATTCTCTACAGAATCCTCTCAGGATTCTCTACAGAATCCTCTCAGGATTCTCTACAGAATCCTCTCAGGATTCTCTACAGAATCCTCTCAGGATTCTCTACAGAATCCTCTCAGGGTTCTCTGCAGAATCCTCTCAGGATTCTCTGCAGAATCCTCTCAGGATTCTCTGCAGAATCCTCTCAGGATTCTCTGCAGAATCCTCTCAGGATTCTCTGCAGAATCCTCTCAGGATTCTCTGCAGAATCCTCTCAGGATTCTCTGCAGAATCCTCTCAGGATTCTCTGCAGAATCCTCTCAGGATTCTCTGCAGAATCCTCTCAGGATTCTCTGCAGAATCCTCTCAGGATTCTCTGCAGAATCCTCTCAGGATTCTCTGCAGAATCCTCTCAGGATTCTCTGCAGAATTCTCTCAGGATTCTCTACAGAATCCTCTCAGGATTCTCTACAGAATCCTCTCAGGATTCTCTACAGAATCCTCTCAGGATTCTCTACAGAATCCTCTCAGGATTCTCTACAGAATCCTCTCAGGATTCTCTACAGAATCCTCTCAGGATTCTCTACAGAATCCTCTCAGGATTCTCTACAGAATCCTCTCAGGATTCTCTACAGAATCCTCTCAGGATTCTCTACAGAATCCTCTCAGGATTCTCTACAGAATCCTCTCAGGATTCTCTACAGAATCCTCTCAGGATTCTCTTCAGAATCCACTTAGGATTCTCTTCAGAATCCTCTTAGGATTCTCTACAGAACCCTCTCAGGATTCTCTACAGAATCCTCTCAGGATTCTCTACAGAATCCTCTCAGGATTCTCTACAGAATCCTCTCAGGATTCTCTACAGAATCCTCTCAGGATTCTCTACAGAATCCTCTCAGGATTCTCTACAGAATCCTCTCAGGATTCTCTACAGAATCCTCTCAGGATTCTCTACAGAATCCTCTCAGGATTCTCTACAGAACCCTCTCAGGATTCTCTACAGAATCCTCTCAGGATTCTCTACAGAATCCTCTCAGGATTCCCTACAGAATCCTCTCAGGATTCTCTACAGAATCCTCTCAGGATTCTCTACAGAATCCTCTCAGGATTCTCTACAGAATCCTCACAGGATTCTCTTAAGAATCCTCACAGGATTCTCTTCAGAATCCTCTGCGGTTGCTCTGCCGAATCCTCTCAGAATTCTCTGCAGAATCCTCGCAGTATTCTCTGCAGAATTCTTTCGGTATTCTCTGAAAAATGCTGTAAGGATTCTCTGCAGAATCCTCTCAGAGTACCTTGAAGTAGCGTCTCAGGATTCCCCGTAAAATCTTCTCAGGATTCTTCGCAGAATCCTCTCAGAATTCTCCGCAGAATTCTCTAAGGATTCTCTGCTAAATACTCTCAGGATTCTCTACAGAATCCTCTCAGGATTCTCTACAGAATCCTCTGAGGATTCTCTACAGAATTCTCTGAGGATTCTCTACAGAATCCTCTCAGGATTCTCTACAGAATCCTCTCAGGATTCTCTACAGAATCCTCTCAGGATTCTCTACAGAATCCTCTCAGGATTCTCTACAGAATCCTCTCAGGATTCTCTACAGAATCCTCTCAGGATTCTCTACAGAATCCTCTCAGGATTCTCTACAGAATCCTCTCAGGATTCTCTACAGAATCCTCTCAGGATTCTCTACAGAATCCTCTCAGGATTCTCTACAGAATCCTCTCAGGATTCTCTACAGAATCCTCTCAGGATTCTCTACAGAATCCTCTCAGGATTCTCTACAGAATCCTCTCAGGATTCTCTACAGAATCCTCTCAGGATTCTCTACAGAATCCTCTCAGGATTCTCTACAGAATCCTCTCAGGATTCTCTACAGAATCCTCTCAGGATTCTCTACAGAATCCTCTCAGGATTCTCTACAGAATCCTCTCAGGATTCTCTACAGAATCCTCTCAGGATTCTCTACAGAATCCTCTCAGGATTCTCTACAGAATCCTCTCAGGATTCTCTACAGAATCCTCTCAGGATTCTCTACAGAATCCTCTCAGGATTCTCTACAGAATCCTCTCAGGATTCTCCGCGGAATCCTCTCAGGATTCTCCGCGAAATCCTCTCAGGATTCTCCGCGGAATCCTCTCAGGATTCTCCGCGGAATCCTCTCAGGATTTTCCGCAGAATCCACTCATGATTCTCCGCGGAATCCTCTCAGGATTCTCCGCGGAATCCTCTCAGGATTTTCCGCAGAATCCTCTCAGGATTCTCCGCGGAATACTCTCAGGATTCTCCGCGGAATCCTCTCAGGATTCTCCGCGGAATCCTCTCAGGATTCTCCGCGGAATCCTCTCAGGATTCTCCGCGGAATCCTCTCAGGATTCTCCGCGGAATCCTCTCAGTATTCTCCGCGGAATCCTCTCAGGATTCTCCGCGGAATCCTCTCAGGATTCTCCGCGGAATCCTCTCAGGATTCTCCGTGGAATCCTCTCAGGATTCTCTACAGAATCCTCTCAGGATTCTCTACAGAATCCTCTCAGGATTCTCTACAGAATCCTCTCAGGATTCTCTACAGAATCCTCTCAGGATTCTCTACAGAATCCTCTCAGGATTCTCTACAGAATCCTCTCAGGATTCTCTACAGAATCCTCTCAGGATTCTCTACAGAATCCTCTCAGGATTCTCTACAGCATCCTCTCAGGATTCTCTACAGAATCCTCTCAGGATTCTCTACAGAATTCTCTCAGGATTCTCTACAGAATTCTCTCAGGATTCTCTACAGAATCCTCTCAGGATTCTCTACAGAATCCTCTCTGGATTCTCTACAGAATCCTCTCAGGATTCACTACAGAATCCTCTCAGGATTCTCTACAGAATCCTCTCAGGATTCTCTACAGAATCCTCTCAGGATTCTCTACAGAATCCTCTCAGGATTCTCTACAGAATCCTCTCAGGATTCTCTACAGAATCCTCTCAGGATTCTCTACAGAATCCTCTCAGGATTCTCTACAGAATCCTCTCAGGATTCTCTACAGAATCCTCTCAGGATTCTCTACAGAATCCTCTCAGGATTCTCTACAGAATCCTCTCAGGATTCTCTACAGAATCCTCTCAGGATTCTCTACAGAATCCTCTCAGGATTCTCTACAGAATCCTCTCAGGATTCTCTACAGAATCCTCTCAGGATTCTCTACAGAACCCTCTCAGGATTCTCTACAGGATCCTCTCAGGATTCCCTACAGAATCCTCTCAGGATTCTCTACAGAATCCTCTCAGGATTCTCTACAGAATCCTCTCAGGATTCTCTACAGAATCCTCTCAGGATTCTCTACAGAATCCTCTCAGGATTCTCTACAGAATCCTCTCAGGATTCTCTACAGAATCCTCTCAGGATTCTCTACAGAATCCTCTCAGGATTCTCTTCAGAATCCTCTTAGGATTCTCTTCAGAATCCTCTTAGGATTCTCTACAGAATCCTCTCAGGATTCTCTACAGAATCCTCTCAGGATTCTCTACAGAATCCTCTCAGGATTCTCTACAGAATCCTCTCAGGATTCTCTACAGAATCCTCTCAGGATTCTCTACAGAATCCTCTCAGGATTCTCTACAGAATCCTCTCAGGATTCTCTACAGAATCCTCTCAGGATTCTCTACAGAACCCTCTCAGGATTCTCTACAGAATCCTCTCAGGATTCTCTACAGAATCCTCTCAGGATTCCCTACAGAATCCTCTCAGGATTCTCTACAGAATCCTCACAGGATTCTCTTAAGAATCCTCACAGGATTCTCTTCAGAATCCTCTGCGGTTGCTCTGCCGAATCCTCTCAGAATTCTCTGCAGAATCCGCTCAGTATTCTCTGCAGAATTCTTTCGGTATTCTCTGAAAAATGCTGTAAGGATTCTCTGCAGAATCCTCTCAGAGTACCTTGCAGTAGCGTCTCAGGATTCCCCGTAAAATCTTCTCAGGATTCTTCGCAGAATCCTTTCAGAATTCTCCGCAGAATTCTCTAAGGATTCTCTGCTAAATACTCTCAGGATTCTCTACAGAATCCTCTCAGGATTCTCTACAGAATCCTCTCAGGATTCTCTACAGAATCCTCTCAGGATTCTCTACAGAATCCTCTCAGGGCTCTCTACAGAATCCTCTCAGGATTCTCTACAGAATCCTCTCAGGATTCTCTACAGAATCCTCTCAGGATTCTCTACAGAATCCTCTGAGGATTCTCTACAGAATCCTCTCAGGATTCTCTACAGAATCCTCTCAGGATTCTCTACAGAATCCTCTCAGGATTCTCTACAGAATCCTCTCAGGATTCTCTACAGAATCCTCTCAGGATTCTCTACAGAATCCTCTCAGGATTCTCTGCAGAATCCTCTCAGGATTCTCTACAGAATCCTCTCAGGATTCTCTACAGAATCCTCTCAGGATTCTCTACAGAATCCTCTCAGGATTCTCTACAGAATCCTCTCAGGATTCTCTACAGAATCCTCTCAGGATTCTCTACAGAATCCTCTCAGAATTCTCTACAGAATCCTCTAAGGATTCTCTACAGAATCCTCTCAGGATTCTCTACAGAATCCTCTCAGGATTCTCTACAGAATCCTCTCAGGATTCTCTACAGAATCCTCTCAGGATTCTCTACAGAATCCTCTCAGGATTCTCTACAGAATCCTCTCAGGATTCTCTACAGAATCCTCTCAGGATTCTCTACAGAATCCTCTCAGGATTCTCTACAGAATCCTCTCAGGATTCTCTACAGAATCCTCTCAGGATTCTCTACAGAATCCTCTCAGGATTCTCTACAGAATCCTCTCAGGATTCTCTACAGAATCCTCTCAGGATTCTCTACAGAATCCTCTCAGGATTCTCTACAGAATCCTCTCAGGATTCTCTACAGAATCCTCTCAGGATTCTCCGCGGAATCCTCTCAGGATTCTCCGCGAAATCCTCTCAGGATTCTCCGCGGAATCCTCTCAGGATTCTCCGCGGAATCCTCTCAGGATTTTCCGCTGAATCCACTCATGATTCTCCGCGGAATCCTCTCAGGATTCTCCGCGGAATCCTCTCAGGATTCTCCGCGGAATCCTCTCAGGATTCTCCGCGGAATCCTCTCAGGATTCTCTACAGAATCCTCTCAGGATTCTCTACAGAATCCTCTCAGGATTCTCTACAGAATCCTCTCAGGATTCTCTACAGAATCCTCTCAGGATTCTCTACAGAATCCTCTCAGGATTCTCTACAGAATCCTCTCAGGATTCTCTACAGAATCCTCTCAGGATTCTCTACAGAGTCCTCTCAGGATTCTCTACAGAATCCTCTCAGGATTCTCTACAGAATCCTCTCAGGATTCTCTACAGAATCCTCTCAGGATTCTCTACAGAATCCTCTCAGGATTCTCTACAGAATCCTCTCAGGATTCTCTACAGAATCCTCTCAGGATTCTCTACAGAATCCTCTCAGGATTCTCTACAGAATCCTCTCAGGATTCTCTACAGAATCCTCTCAGGATTCTCTACAGAATCCTCTCAGGATTCTCTACAGAATCCTCTCAGGATTCTCTACAGAATCCTCTCAGGATTCTCTACAGAATCCTCTCAGGATTCTCTACAGAATTCTCTCAGGATTCTCTACAGAATCCTCTCAGGATTCTCTACAGAATCCTCTCAGGATTCTCTACAGAATCCTCTCAGGATTCTCTACAGAATCCTCTCAGGATTCTCTACAGAATCCTCTCAGGATTCTCTACAGAATCCTCTCAGGATTCTCTACAGAATTCTCTCAGGATTCTCTACAGAATCCTCTCAGGATTCTCTACAGAATCCTCTCAGGATTCACTACAGAATCCTCTCAGGATTCTCTACAGAATCCTCTCAGGATTCTCTACAGAATCCTCTCAGGATTCTCTACAGAATCCTCTCAGGATTCTCTACAGAATCCTCTCAGGATTCTCTACAGAATCCTCTCAGGATTCTCTACAGAATCCTCTCAGGATTCTCTACAGAATCCTCTCAGGATTCTCTACAGAATCCTCTCAGGATTCTCTACAGAATCCTCTCAGGATTCTCTACAGAATCCTCTCAGGATTCTCTACAGAATCCTCTCAGGATTCTCTACAGAATCCTCTCAGGATTCTCTACAGAATCCTCTCAGGATTCTCTACAGAATCCTCTCAGGATTCTCTACAGAATCCTCTCAGGATTCTCTACAGAATCCTCTCAGGATTCTCTACAGAATCCTCTCAGGATTCTCTACAGAATCCTCTCAGGATTCTCTACAGAATCCTCTCAGGATTCTCTACAGAATCCTCTCAGGATTCTCTACAGAATCCTCTCAGGATTCTCTACAGAATCCTCTTAGGATTCTCTACAGAATCCTCTCAGGATTCTCTACAGAATCCTCTCAGGATTCTCTACAGAATCCTCTCAGGATTCTCTACAGAATCCTCTCAGGATTCTCTACAGAATCCTCTCAGGATTCTCTACAGAATCCTCTCAGGATTCTCTACAGAATCCTCTCAGGATTCTCTACAGAATCCTCTCAGGATTCTCTACAGAATCCTCTCAGGATTCTCTACAGAATCCTCTCAGGATTCTCTACAGAATCCTCTCAGGATTCTCTACAGAATCCTCTCAGGATTCTCTACAGAATCCTCTCAGGATTCTCTACAGAATCCTCTCAGGATTCTCTACAGAATCCTCTCAGGATTCTCTACAGAATCCTCTCAGGATTCTCTACAGAATCCTCTCAGGATTCTTTACAGAATCCTCTCAGGATTCTTTACAGAATCCTCTCAGGGTTCTCCACAGAATCCGCTCAGGATTCTCTACAGAATCCTCTCAGGATTCTCTACAGAATCCTCTCAGGATTCTTTACAGAATCCTCTCAGGATTCGCTACAGAATCCGCTCAGGATTCTCTACAGAATCCTCTCAGGATTCTCTACAGAATCCTCTGAGGATTCTCTACAGAATCCTCTGAGGATTCTCTACAGAATCCTCTCAGGATTCTCTACAGAATCCTCTCAGGATTCTCTACAGAATCCTCTCAGGATTCTCTACAGAATCCTCTCAGGATTCTCTACAGAATCCTCTCAGGATTCTCTACAGAATCCTCTCAGGATTCTCTACAGAATCCTCTCAGGATTCTCTACAGAATTCTCTCAGGATTCTCTACAGAATCCTCTCAGGATTCTCTACAGGACCCTCTCAGGATTCTCTACAGAATCCTCTCAGGATTCTCTACAGAATCCTCTCAGGATTCTCTACAGAATCCTCTCAGGATTCTCTACAGAATCCTCTCAGGATACTCCTCAGAATCCTTTGCGGTTTCTCTGCTTAATCCTCTAAGGTTTCTCTGCAGAATTCTCTTAGTATTCTCTGCAGAATTCTTTCAGTATTCTCTGAAGAATGCTCTAAGGATTCTCTACAGTATCCTCTCAGAGTACCTCGCAGAAGCGTCTCAGGATTCCCCGTAAAATCCTCTCGGGATTTTTCGCAGAATCCTCTCAGAATTCTCCGCAGAATCCTCCAAAGATTCTCTGCTTAATACTCCCAGGATTCTCCACAGAATCTTCTTAGGATTCTCTGCAGAATCTTTACGGGGTTTACAGAATCCTGAGAGGATTCTGTAGAGAATCCTGAGAGGATTCTGTAGAGAATCCTGAGAGGATTCTGTAGAGAATCCTGAGAGGATTCTGTAGAGAATCCTGAGAGGATTCTGTAGAGAATCCTGAGAGGATTCTGTAGAGAATCCTGAGAGGATTCTGTAGAGAATCCTGAGAGGATTCTGTAGAGAATCCTGAGAGGATTCTGTAGAGAATCCTGAGAGGATTCTGTAGAGAATCCTGAGAGAATTCTGCAGAGAATCCTGAGAGGATTCTGCAGAGAATCCTGAGAGGATTCTGCAGAGAATCCTGAGAGGATTCTGCAGAGAATCCTGAGAGGATTCTGCAGAGAATCCTGAGAGGATTCTGCAGAGAATCCTGAGAGGATTCTGCAGAGAATCCTGAGAGGATTCTGCAGAGAATCCTGAGAGGATTCTGCAGAGAATCCTGAGAGGATTCTGCAGAGAATCCTGAGAGGATTCTGCAGAGAATCCTGAGAGGATTCTGCAGAGAATCCTGAGAGGATTCTGCAGAGAATCCTGAGAGGATTCTGCAGAGAATCCTGAGAGGATTCTGCAGAGAATCCTGAGAGGATTCTGCAGAGAACCCTGAGAGGATTCTGTAGAGAATCCTGAGAGGATTCTGTAGAGAATCCTGAGAGGATTCTGTAGAGAATCCTGAGAGGATTCTGTAGAGAATCCTGAGAGGATTCTGTAGAGAATCCTGAGAGGATTCTGTAGAGAATCCTGAGAGGATTCTGTAGAGAATCCTGAGAGGATTCTGTAGAGAATCCTGAGAGGATTCTGTAGAGAATCCTGAGAGGATTCTGTAGAGAATCCTGAGAGGATTCTGTAGAGAATCCTGAGAGGATTCTGTAGAGAATCCTGAGAGGATTCTGTAGAGAATCCTGAGAGGATTCTGTAGAGAATTCTGTGAGGATTCTGCAGAGAATTCATGGAGAATTCTGTAGAAAACCCTTGGAGGATTCAATGTTGATTCCTGGAAGGATTCTGTAGAGAATCCTGGAAGGATTCTGTAGAGAATCCTGGAAGGATTCTGTAGAGAATCCTGGAAGGATTCTGTAGAGAATCCTGGAAGGATTCTGTAGTGAATCCTTGGAGGATTCTGAAGAGAATCCTGAGAGTATTCTGCAAAGAATGCTGAGTGGATACTGCAGAGAAACATAAGAGGATTCTGCAGAAAATCCTGAGAAGATTCTGCAGAAAATCCTAAAAGGACTTCGATGAGAGGCCTGAGAAGATTCTTTAAAGAATTATGTAAGGATTCTGTAGAGAACCCCGTAAAAATTCTGCAGAGAATCCTAAGAAGATTCTGTGGAGAATCCTGGGAGTATTAAGCAGAGAATCTTTGGAGGATTCTGCGGAGAATTCTGAGAGGATTCTGCGAAAAATCCCGAGAGGATTTTACGGGGAATCCTGAGACGCTTCTGCGAGGTACTCTGAGAGGATACTGTAGAGAATCCTTAGAGCATTCTTCAGAGAATACTGAAAGAATTCTGCAGAGAATACTATGAGAATTCTGCAGAGAAACCTTAGAGGATTAAGCAGAGAAACCGCAAAGGATTCTGAAGAGTATCCTGAGAGGATTCTGTAGAGAATCCTGAGAGGATTCTCTACAGAATCCTCTCAGGATTCTCTACAGAATCCTCTCAGGATTCTCTACAGAATCCTCTCAGGATACTCTTCAGAATCCTTTGCGGTTTCTCTGCTTAATCCTCTAAGGTTTCTCTGCAGAATTCTCTTAGTATTCTCTGCAGAATTCTTTCAGTATTCTCTGAAGAATGCTCTAAGGATTCTCTACAGTATCCTCTCAGAGTACCTCGCAGAAGCGTCTCAGGATTCCCCGTAAAATCCTCTCGGGATTTTTCGCAGAATCCTCTCAGAATTCTCCGCAGAATCCTCCAAAGATTCTCTGCTTAATACTCCCAGGATTCTCCACAGAATCTTCTTAGGATTCTCTGCAGAATCTTTACGGGGTTCTCTACAGAATCCTTACATAATTCTTTAAAGAATCTTCTCAGGCCTCTCATCGAAGTCCTTTTAGGATTTTCTGCAGAATCTTCTCAGGATTTTCTGCAGAATCCTCTTATGTTTCTCTGCAGTATCCACTCAGCATTCTTTGCAGAATACTCTCAGGATTCTCTTCAGAATCCTCCAAGGATTCACTACAGAATCCTTCCAGGATTCTCTACAGAATCCTTCCAGGATTCTCTACAGAATCCTTCCAGGATTCTCTACAGAATCCTTCCAGGATTCTCTACAGAATCCTTCCAGGAATCAACATTGAATCCTCCAAGGGTTTTCTACAGAATTCTCCATGAATTCTCTGCAGAATCCTCACAGAATTCTCTACAGAATCCTCTCAGGATTCTCTACAGAATCCTCTCAGGATTCTCTACAGAATCCTCTCAGGATTCTCTACAGAATCCTCTCAGGATTCTCTACAGAATCCTCTCAGGATTCTCTACAGAATCCTCTCAGGATTCTCTACAGAATCCTCTCAGGATTCTCTACAGAATCCTCTCAGGATTCTCTACAGAATCCTCTCAGGATTCTCTACAGAATCCTCTCAGGATTCTCTACAGAATCCTCTCAGGATTCTCTACAGAATCCTCTCAGGATTCTCTACAGAATCCTCTCAGGATTCTCTACAGAATCCTCTCAGGGTTCTCTGCAGAATCCTCTCAGGATTCTCTGCAGAATCCTCTCAGGATTCTCTGCAGAATCCTCTCAGGATTCTCTGCAGAATCCTCTCAGGATTCTCTGCAGAATCCTCTCAGGATTCTCTGCAGAATCCTCTCAGGATTCTCTGCAGAATCCTCTCAGGATTCTCTGCAGAATCCTCTCAGGATTCTCTGCAGAATCCTCTCAGGATTCTCTGCAGAATCCTCTCAGGATTCTCTGCAGAATCCTCTCAGGATTCTCTGCAGAATTCTCTCAGGATTCTCTACAGAATCCTCTCAGGATTCTCTACAGAATCCTCTCAGGATTCTCTACAGAATCCTCTCAGGATTCTCTACAGAATCCTCTCAGGATTCTCTACAGAATCCTCTCAGGATTCTCTACAGAATCCTCTCAGGATTCTCTACAGAATCCTCTCAGGATTCTCTACAGAATCCTCTCAGGATTCTCTACAGAATCCTCTCAGGATTCTCTACAGAATCCTCTCAGGATTCTCTACAGAATCCTCTCAGGATTCTCTTCAGAATCCACTTAGGATTCTCTTCAGAATCCTCTTAGGATTCTCTACAGAACCCTCTCAGGATTCTCTACAGAATCCTCTCAGGATTCTCTACAGAATCCTCTCAGGATTCTCTACAGAATCCTCTCAGGATTCTCTACAGAATCCTCTCAGGATTCTCTACAGAATCCTCTCAGGATTCTCTACAGAATCCTCTCAGGATTCTCTACAGAATCCTCTCAGGATTCTCTACAGAACCCTCTCAGGATTCTCTACAGAATCCTCTCAGGATTCTCTACAGAATCCTCTCAGGATTCCCTACAGAATCCTCTCAGGATTCTCTACAGAATCCTCTCAGGATTCTCTACAGAATCCTCTCAGGATTCTCTACAGAATCCTCACAGGATTCTCTTAAGAATCCTCACAGGATTCTCTTCAGAATCCTCTGCGGTTGCTCTGCCGAATCCTCTCAGAATTCTCTGCAGAATCCTCGCAGTATTCTCTGCAGAATTCTTTCGGTATTCTCTGAAAAATGCTGTAAGGATTCTCTGCAGAATCCTCTCAGAGTACCTTGAAGTAGCGTCTCAGGATTCCCCGTAAAATCTTCTCAGGATTCTTCGCAGAATCCTCTCAGAATTCTCCGCAGAATTCTCTAAGGATTCTCTGCTAAATACTCTCAGGATTCTCTACAGAATCCTCTCAGGATTCTCTACAGAATCCTCTGAGGATTCTCTACAGAATCCTCTGAGGATTCTCTACAGAATCCTCTCAGGATTCTCTACAGAATCCTCTCAGGATTCTCTACAGAATCCTCTCAGGATTCTCTACAGAATCCTCTCAGGATTCTCTACAGAATCCTCTCAGGATTCTCTACAGAATCCTCTCAGGATTCTCTACAGAATCCTCTCAGGATTCTCTACAGAATCCTCTCAGGATTCTCTACAGAATCCTCTCAGGATTCTCTACAGAATCCTCTCAGGATTCTCTACAGAATCCTCTCAGGATTCTCTACAGAATCCTCTCAGGATTCTCTACAGAATCCTCTCAGGATTCTCTACAGAATCCTCTCAGGATTCTCTACAGAATCCTCTCAGGATTCTCTACAGAATCCTCTCAGGATTCTCTACAGAATCCTCTCAGGATTCTCTACAGAATCCTCTCAGGATTCTCTACAGAATCCTCTCAGGATTCTCTACAGAATCCTCTCAGGATTCTCTACAGAATCCTCTCAGGATTCTCTACAGAATCCTCTCAGGATTCTCTACAGAATCCTCTCAGGATTCTCTACAGAATCCTCTCAGGATTCTCTACAGAATCCTCTCAGGATTCTCTACAGAATCCTCTCAGGATTCTCTACAGAATCCTCTCAGGATTCTCTACAGAATCCTCTCAGGATTCTCCGCGGAATCCTCTCAGGATTCTCCGCGAAATCCTCTCAGGATTCTCCGCGGAATCCTCTCAGGATTCTCCGCGGAATCCTCTCAGGATTTTCCGCAGAATCCACTCATGATTCTCCGCGGAATTCTCTCAGGATTCTCCGCGGAATCCTCTCAGGATTTTCCGCAGAATCCTCTCAGGATTCTCCGCGGAATACTCTCAGGATTCTCCGCGGAATCCTCTCAGGATTCTCCGCGGAATCCTCTCAGGATTCTCCGCGGAATCCTCTCAGGATTCTCCGCGGAATCCTCTCAGGATTCTCCGCGGAATCCTCTCAGTATTCTCCGCGGAATCCTCTCAGGATTCTCCGCGGAATCCTCTCAGGATTCTCCGCGGAATCCTCTCAGGATTCTCCGTGGAATCCTCTCAGGATTCTCTACAGAATCCTCTCAGGATTCTCTACAGAATCCTCTCAGGATTCTCTACAGAATCCTCTCAGGATTCTCTACAGAATCCTCTCAGGATTCTCTACAGAATCCTCTCAGGATTCTCTACAGAATCCTCTCAGGATTCTCTACAGAATCCTCTCAGGATTCTCTACAGAATCCTCTCAGGATTCTCTACAGAATCCTCTCAGGATTCTCTACAGAATCCTCTCAGGATTCTCTACAGCATCCTCTCAGGATTCTCTACAGAATCCTCTCAGGATTCTCTACAGAATTCTCTCAGGATTCTCTACAGAATTCTCTCAGGATTCTCTACAGAATCCTCTCAGGATTCTCTACAGAATCCTCTCTGGATTCTCTACAGAATCCTCTCAGGATTCACTACAGAATCCTCTCAGGATTCTCTACAGAATCCTCTCAGGATTCTCTACAGAATCCTCTCAGGATTCTCTACAGAATCCTCTCAGGATTCTCTACAGAATCCTCTCAGGATTCTCTACAGAATCCTCTCAGGATTCTCTACAGAATCCTCTCAGGATTCTCTACAGAATCCTCTCAGGATTCTCTACAGAATCCTCTCAGGATTCTCTACAGAATCCTCTCAGGATTCTCTACAGAATCCTCTCAGGATTCTCTACAGAATCCTCTCAGGATTCTCTACAGAATCCTCTCAGGATTCTCTACAGAATCCTCTCAGGATTCTCTACAGAATCCTCTCAGGATTCTCTACAGAATCCTCTCAGGATTCTCTACAGAATCCTCTCAGGATTCTCTACAGAATCCTCTCAGGATTCTCTACAGAATCCTCTCAGGATTCTCTACAGAATCCTCTCAGGATTCTCTACAGAATCCTCTCAGGATTCTCTACAGAATCCTCTCAGGATTCCCTACAGAATCCTCTCAGGATTCTCTACAGAACCCTCTCAGGATTCTCTACAGAATCCTCTCAGGATTCTCTACAGAATCCTCTCAGGATTCTCTACAGAATCCTCTCAGGATTCTCTACAGAATCCTCTCAGGATTCTCTACAGAATCCTCTCAGGATTCTCTACAGAATCCTCTCAGGATTCTCTACAGAATCCTCTCAGGATTCTCTACAGAATCCTCTCAGGATTCTCTACAGAATCCTCTCAGGATTCTCTACAGGATCCACTCGGGATACTCCGCAGAATTCTCTCGGGATTCTCCGCAGAATTCTCTCGGGATTCTCCGCAGAATCCTCTCGGGATTCTCCACAGAATCCTCTCGTTTCAGAATCTTTACAAGATTTTCTGTAGGATCCGGACAGGATTCTCTGCTGAATGCTCACAGGATTCTCTGCAGAATCCTCACAGTATTATTTGTTGGAATCTTCACAGGATTCTTTGCAGGAATCCTCACATGATTTTCTGCAGTATTTTCACAGGATTCTCGGCAGAATCCTCTGAGGATTCTCTGGAAACTCCTTCAGCTAGAATCCAAAAGTTTAAAACCAGAAGCCAGATTCTAGCAGCCTGAAGCCAGAAACTAAATGCCAAAAGCCGGAAGCCTGAAGTTAGAAACTAAAAGCACAATGTCAGAATCTGGAAAAAAAGAAGCCAGAATCTAGAACCCAGAAGCAAGAAGCGTGCAGTTAGAAGCTAGAAACTGTATGCCTTCAAGCCACAAGCCAGAACCAGATGCCATAAGTCAGAAGTCTAATGCCTGAAGTCAGAAGTCAGAAGCTAGAAACCAAAATCCAGAAATCACGAGCTCATATAGCCACAGCTGTATAGGCGGGGGTATCCAGCTTGACCATGCTGGGGGTGACCATTTCGATTCCCGGTCAGTCTAGGTACTTTTCGTAACGAAAATTTCCTTGACTTCCTTAGGCATAAGGAAAAGTGTCTTAGTGCCTGACACACGATATACTCATGCAAAATGGTCATTGGCAGAAGAAGCTCTCAGTTAATAACTGGGCAAGCGCTCATAGAACACTAAGCAGAGAAAAAGAAGTCACAAGCCAGACATAGCCAGCAGTGGAAATTCAGAGACTACACGCCTGGAGGTAAAAATCAAAATCCAGAAACCATTAAGAAGCGAGAAGCTAGAAGTTAGGAAGCAGGAGCTAGCCGCCAGAAGAAAGAAACCAGAAGCTAGAAGCTATTATAAAGATTTAGCCACATTTTACGCGTGTGTCTAGATGGCTCAAACTACACCAGCAAGCTGAAAATCTTACAGACAATCAGCGAATGAAAAACCACCATATCCGTAGGACGCACAAAAAATGATAGCAAATTCCAGCTTTTCGTCGGGTGGTGGTTGCTTAGAGTTTCGTTCCTGTAAATGAGGCCCCATTTGGGAAGCTCCTCGGACAAAGACTGAGTAAAAGATACCCGAAACCGGCAACTTGGAGTCTACGGTGCGTGTGTTTTTTTTGTGAACGTTGTGCGTGGCTGTAAATGTTGAATCTTTTTCAATTTGGTCTCCTCTGACAAACGGTAAAGAATTACAGAAACACCACTTTAGGAGTGTGGCACGCAGAGGGTTCGAACCGATCGCTTTCGAAGGAAATTGGAGTGTTTGCACAGTGGCAAAATGACAGTCAACAGGAGGAAAAAAACAGAATCCTCTCAGGATTCTCTACAGAATCCTCTCAGGATTCTCTACAGAATCCTCTCAGGATTCTCTACAGAATCCTCTCAGGATTCTCTACAGAATCCTCTCAGGATTCTCTACAGAATCCTCTCAGGATTCTCTACAGAATCCTCTCAGGATTCTCTACAGAATCCTCTCAGGATTCTCTACAGAATCCTCTCAGGATTCTCTACAGAATCCTCTCAGGGCTCTCTACAGAATCCTCTCAGGATTCTCTACAGAATCCTCTCAGGATTCTCTACAGAATCCTCTCAGGATTCTCTACAGAATCCTCTCAGGATTCTCTACAGAATCCTCTCAGGATTCTCTACAGAATCCTCTCAGGATTCTCTACAGAATCCTCTCAGGATTCTCTACAGAATCCTCTCAGGATTCTCTACAGAATCCTCTCAGGATTCTCTACAGAATCCTCTCAGGATTCTCTACAGAATCCTCTCAGGATTCTCTACAGAATCCTCTCAGGGTTCTCTGCAGAATCCTCTCAGGATTCTCTGCAGAATCCTCTCAGGATTCCCTGCAGAATCCTCTCAGGATTCTCTGCAGAATCCTCTCAGGATTCTCTGCAGAATCCTCTCAGGATTCTCTGCAGAATCCTCTCAGGATTCTCTGCAGAATCCTCTCAGGATTCTCTGCAGAATCCTCTCAGGATTCTCTGCAGAATCCTCTCAGGATTCTCTGCAGAATCCTCTCAGGATTCTCTGCAGAATCCTCTCAGGATTCTCTGCAGAATCCTCTCAGGATTCTCTGCAGAATCCTCTCAGGATTCTCTGCAGAATCCTCTCAGGATTCTCTGCAGAATCCTCTCAGGATTCTCTGCAGAATCCTCTCAGGATTCTCTGCAGAATCCTCTCAGGATTCTCTGCAGAATCCTCTCAGGATTCTCTGCAGAATCCTCTCAGGATTCTCTGCAGAATCCTCTCAGGATTCTCTGCAGAATCCTCTCAGGATTCTCTGCAGAATCCTCTCAGGATTCTCTGCAGAATCCTCTCAGGATTCTCTGCAGAATCCTCTCAGGATTCTCTTCAGAATCCTCTCAGGATTCTCTACAGAATCCTCTCAGGATTCTCTACAGAATCCTCTCAGGATTCTCTACAGAATCCTCTCAGGATTCTCTTCAGAATCCTCTTAGGATTCTCTTCAGAATCCTCTTAGGATTCTCTACAGAATCCTCTCAGGATTCTCTACAGAATCCTCTCAGGATTCTCTACAGAATCCTCTCAGGATTCTCTACAGAATCCTCTCAGGATTCTCTACAGAATCCTCTCAGGATTCTCTACAGAACCCTCTCAGGATTCTCTACAGGATCCTCTCAGTATTCCCTACAGAATCCTCTCAGGATTCTCTACAGAATCCTCTCAGGATTCTCTACAGAATCCTCTCAGGATTCTCTACAGAATCCTCTCAGGATTCTCTACAGAATCCTCTCAGGATTCTCTACAGAATCCTCTCAGGATTCTCTACAGAATCCTCTCAGGATTCTCTACAGAATCCTCTCAGGATTCTCTACAGAATCCTCTCAGGATTCTCTACAGAATCCTCTCAGGATTCTCTACAGAATCCTCTCAGGATTCTCTACAGAATCCTCTCAGGATTCACTACAGAATCCTCTCAGGATTCTCTACAGAATCCTCTCAGGATTCTCTACAGAATCCTCTCAGGATTCTCTACAGAATCCTCTCAGGATTCTCTACAGAATCCTCTCAGGATTCTCTACAGAATCCTCTCAGGATTCTCTACAGAATCCTCTCAGGATTCTCTACAGAATCCTCTCAGGATTCTCCGCGGAATCCTCTCAGGATTCTCCGCGAAATCCTCTCAGGATTCTCCGCGGAATCCTCTCAGGATTCTCCGCGGAATCCTCTCAGGATTTTCCGCTGAATCCACTCATGATTCTCCGCGGAATCCTCTCAGGATTCTCCGCGGAATCCTCTCAGGATTCTCCGCGGAATCCTCTCAGGATTCTCCGCGGAATCCTCTCAGGATTCTCTACAGAATCCTCTCAGGATTCTCTACAGAATCCTCTCAGGATTCTCTACAGAATCCTCTCAGGATTCTCTACAGAGTCCTCTCAGGATTCTCTACAGAATCCTCTCAGGATTCTCTACAGAATCCTCTCAGGATTCTCTACAGAATCCTCTCAGGATTCTCTACAGAATCCTCTCAGGATTCTCTACAGAATCCTCTCAGGATTCTCTACAGAATCCTCTCAGGATTCTCTACAGAATCCTCTCAGGATTCTCTACAGAATCCTCTCAGGATTCTCTACAGAATCCTCTCAGGATTCTCTACAGAATCCTCTCAGGATTCTCTACAGAATCCTCTCAGGATTCTCTACAGAATCCTCTCAGGATTCTCTACAGAATCCTCTCAGGATTCTCTACAGAATCCTCTCAGGATTCTCTACAGAATCCTCTCAGGATTCTCTACAGAATCCTCTCAGGATTCTCTACAGAATCCTCTCAGGATTCTCTACAGAATCCTCTCAGGATTCTCTACAGAATCCTCTCAGGATTCTCTACAGAATCCTCTCAGGATTCTCTACAGAATCCTCTCAGGATTCTCTACAGAATCCTCTCAGGATTCTCTACAGAATTCTCTCAGGATTCTCTACAGAATCCTCTCAGGATTCTCTACAGAATCCTCTCAGGATTCTCTACAGAATCCTCTCAGGATTCACTACAGAATCCTCTCAGGATTCTCTACAGAATCCTCTCAGGATTCTCTACAGAATCCTCTCAGGATTCTCTACAGAATCCTCTCAGGATTCTCTACAGAATCCTCTCAGGATTCTCTACAGAATCCTCTCAGGATTCTCTACAGAATCCTCTCAGGATTCTCTACAGAATCCTCTCAGGATTCTCTACAGAATCCTCTCAGGATTCTCTACAGAATCCTCTCAGGATTCTCTACAGAATCCTCTCAGGATTCTCTACAGAATCCTCTCAGGATTCTCTACAGAATCCTCTTAGGATTCTCTACAGAATCCTCTCAGGATTCTCTACAGAATCCTCTCAGGATTCTCTACAGAATCCTCTCAGGATTCTCTACAGAATCCTCTCAGGATTCTCTACAGAATCCTCTCAGGATTCTCTACAGAATCCTCTCAGGATTCTCTACAGAATCCTCTCAGGATTCTCTACAGAATCCTCTCAGGATTCTCTACAGAATCCTCTCAGGATTCTCTACAGAATCCTCTCAGGATTCTCTACAGAATCCTCTCAGGATTCTCTACAGAATCCTCTCAGGATTCTCTACAGAATCCTCTCAGGATTCTCTACAGAATCCTCTCAGGATTCTCTACAGAATCCTCTCAGGATTCTCTACAGAATCCTCTCAGGATTCTCTACAGAATCCTCTCAGGATTCTCTACAGAATCCTCTCAGGATTCTTTACAGAATCCTCTCAGGATTCTTTACAGAATCCTCTCAGGATTCTTTACAGAATCCTCTCAGGGTTCTCCACAGAATCCTCTCAGGATTCTCTACAGATTCCTCTCAGGATTCTCTACAGAATCCTCTCAGGATTCTTTACAGAATCCTCTCAGGATTCGCTACAGAATCCGCTCAGGATTCTCTACAGAATCCTCTCAGGATTCTCTACAGAATCCTCTGAGGATTCTCTACAGAATCCTCTCAGGATTCTCTACAGAATCCTCTCAGGATTCTCTACAGAATCCTCTCAGGATTCTCTACAGAATCCTCTCAGGATTCTCTACAGAATCCTCTCAGGATTCTCTACAGAATTCTCTCAGGATTCTCTACAGAATCCTCTCAGGATTCTCTACAGGACCCTCTCAGGATTCTCTACAGAATCCTCTCAGGATTCTCTACAGAATCCTCTCAGGATTCTCTACAGAATCCTCTCAGGATTCTCTACAGAATCCTCTCAGGATTCTCTACAGAATCCTCTCAGGATTCTCTTCAGAATCCTTTGCGGTTTCTCTGCTTAATCCTCTCAGGTTTCTCTGCAGAATTCTCTTAGTATTCTCTGCAGAATTCTTTCAGTATTCTCTGAAGAATGCTCTAAGGATTCTCTACAGTATCCTCTCAGAGTACCTCGCAGAAGCGTCTCAGGATTCCACGTAAAATCAGGATTCTCCGCGGAATCCTCTCAGGATTCTCCGCGGAATCCTCTCAGGATTTTCCGCTGAATCCACTCATGATTCTCCGCGGAATCCTCTCAGGATTCTCCGCGGAATCCTCTCAGGATTCTCCGCGGAATCCTCTCAGGATTCTCCGCGGAATCCTCTCAGGATTCTCTACAGAATCCTCTCAGGATTCTCTACAGAATCCTCTCAGGATTCTCTACAGAATCCTCTCAGGATTCTCTACAGAGTCCTCTCAGGATTCTCTACAGAATCCTCTCAGGATTCTCTACAGAATCCTCTCAGGATTCTCTACAGAATCCTCTCAGGATTCTCTACAGAATCCTCTCAGGATTCTCTACAGAATCCTCTCAGGATTCTCTACAGAATCCTCTCAGGATTCTCTACAGAATCCTCTCAGGATTCTCTACAGAATCCTCTCAGGATTCACTACAGAATCCTCTCAGGATTCTCTACAGAATCCTCTCAGGATTCTCTACAGAATCCTCTCAGGATTCTCTACAGAATCCTCTCAGGATTCTCTACAGAATCCTCTCAGGATTCTCTACAGAATCCTCTCAGGATTCTCTACAGAATCCTCTCAGGATTCTCTACAGAATCCTCTCAGGATTCTCTACAGAATCCTCTCAGGATTCTCTACAGAATCCTCTCAGGATTCTCTACAGAATCCTCTCAGGATTCTCTACAGAATCCTCTCAGGATTCTCTACAGAATCCTCTCAGGATTCTCTACAGAATCCTCTCAGGATTCTCTACAGAATCCTCTCAGGATTCTCTACAGAATCCTCTTAGGATTCTCTACAGAATCCTCTCAGGATTCTCTACAGAATCCTCTCAGGATTCTCTACAGAATCCTCTCAGGATTCTCTACAGAATCCTCTCAGGATTCTCTACAGAATCCTCTCAGGATTCTCTACAGAATCCTCTCAGGATTCTCTACAGAATCCTCTCAGGATTCTCTACAGAATCCTCTCAGGATTCTCTACAGAATCCTCTCAGGATTCTCTACAGAATCCTCTCAGGATTCTCTACAGAATCCTCTCAGGATTCTCTACAGAATCCTCTCAGGATTCTTTACAGAATCCTCTCAGGATTCTTTACAGAATCCTCTCAGGGTTCTCCACAGAATCCGCTCAGGATTCTCTACAGAATCCTCTCAGGATTCTCTACAGAATCCTCTCAGGATTCTTTACAGAATCCTCTCAGGATTCGCTACAGAATCCGCTCAGGATTCTCTACAGAATCCTCTCAGGATTCTCTACAGAATCCTCTGAGGATTCTCTACAGAATCCTCTCAGGATTCTCTACAGAATCCTCTCAGGATTCTCTACAGAATCCTCTCAGGATTCTCTACAGAATCCTCTCAGGATTCTCTACAGAATTCTCTCAGGATTCTCTACAGAATCCTCTCAGGATTCTCTACAGGACTCTCTCAGGATTCTCTACAGAATCCTCTCAGGATTCTCTACAGAATCCTCTCAGGATTCTCTACAGAATCCTCTCAGGATTCTCTACAGAATCCTCTCAGGATTCTCTACAGAATCCTCTCAGGATACTCTTCAGAATCCTTTGCGGTTTCTCTGCTTAATCCTCTCAGGTTTCTCTGCAGAATTCTCTTAGTATTCTCTGCAGAATTCTTTCAGTATTCTCTGAAGAATGCTCTAAGGATTCTCTACAGTATCCTCTCAGAGTACCTCGCAGAAGCGTCTCAGGATTCCCCGTAAAATCCTCTCGGGATTTTTCGCAGAATCCTCTCAGAATTCTCCGCAGAATCCTCCAAAGATTCTCTGCTTAATACTCCCAGGATTCTCCACAGAATCCCCTTAGGATTCTCTGCAGAATCTTTACGGGGTTCTCTACAGAATCCTTACATAATTCTTTAAAGAATCTTCTCAGGCCTCTCATCGAAGTCCTTTTAGGATTTTCTGCAGAATCTTCTCAGGATTTTCTGCAGAATCCTCTTATGTTTCTCTGCAGTATCCACTCAGCATTCTTTGCAGAATACTCTCAGGATTCTCTTCAGAATCCTCCAAGGATTCACTACAGAATCCTTCCAGGATTCTCTACAGAATCCTTCCAGGATTCTCTACAGAATCCTTCCAGGATTCTCTACAGAATCCTTCCAGGATTCTCTACAGAATCCTTCCAGGAATCAACATTGAATCCTCCAAGGGTTTTCTACAGAATTCTCCATGAATTCTCTGCAGAATCCTCACAGAATTCTCTACAGAATTCTCACAGGACTCTCTACAGGATCTTCACGGAATTTTTTACAGAATTCTCACAGGATTACTACAAAGTTATCTAAAAATCAGAAGCTAGAAGTCCGAAGTCAGGAGATACAGTTTTAAATCTAGAATCCCAAAGCCAGAAGTTATAAACCAAATGCTAGAAGCCAAAATATATTAGCTTGTATCCAGAATATAGAAGCAAGAAGATAGAGATGGTCCGAAGCTTGATGCTACTATGTAGTAGGGTGCCTGTACCAGTTATCGCACCATCTAAGAAAAACTATTTCTACAAAAATAAGAAGAAGACCAATGAATGTAAATAATAAGTCAAATGATAGATTAGTTTTCATACTTTACAGGAAAAATATAAAACCGGAGCCAAAACTACTTTTAGTATTTATTACGGCCTGTGCCAATGATAGGAACCCTGTACCAGTTATGGACACATTTGTTAATTTGGGCTCCACTTCGCACTATTTACATGCATTCCTTATGGGATTTGCCATAACTGGTACACTATGGCAAAATAGGGTGCAAGGAGGCCGAAAAGTTAAGAAAAATGATTTATTTCTACCATAATTTGAGCAAATTGTGAAGTTTGAATGATTGCAATGATCTTTTGTGATCGTAATCTGTTGTTCACGATTTTTTTCTTGTTGATTTGTATTTTTAAAGGTTGAAAATCAACTATGGCGAATTTGAGGTACTATAGCCATAACTGGTACACTGAGCCTAAATAGAATCCAGAAACTAGAATTTTGCAGCCAAGTTCCAGAAGCCAGAAACTAGAAGCGAAAAGCAAGTATTCAAAAGGTAGAAACCTGAAAGCCAAAAAGCCAGAATACAAAAGTCAACAGTAGGAAACCAGAAACTATAAGCCAGCTACAAGAACCCAGCTGTCATTAACTAAAGCTAAAGGCAAGAGGATTAAGCTAGAAAGCGGAAGCTTAAAGCCAGAAGCCATACCTTAGTATCCAGAAACTGGAAGATGAAATGCACCGATTTAAACTGTTAGGGACATCTTACGTGCGTGTGTCTGGATTGCTCAACCGATTCCAACAAGCTGAAAATCTTACAGACATTCAGCGAAATGAAAAACCACCGTGGCCGTAGGACTTACAAAAAAAGGCAGCAAATTCCAACATTCCATCGGGTTTAGAGTTTCGTTTCAGTAAATGGGGCCCCATTTAGGGAGCTCCTCGGACAGAGACTGCGAAAAAGATACCCGACACCGGCAACTGGGAGTCTACGGTGCGTGTGTTTTTTGTGTGTGCGTTGTGCGTTTCTGTACATGTTGAATCTTTTGCAATTTGGTTTCCTCTGACAAACGGTAAGGAATTACAAAAACACCACTTTAGGAGTGTGGCACGCAGAGGGTTCGCTTTCGAAGGAAATTGGAGCGTTTGCACAGTGGCAAAATGACAGTCAACAGGAGGAAAAAATAGGGCTAACAAGATTAGTAAATTAAAATAAGTGAGAAGTAATGATGATTGTTGATTGTTTAACAGGAGTTCTGTCACAGTGAGTTGTAATAAATTGTAATAAATGTTTTTATTTTTTTTTTAACTGAGAAGGATATCAAAAATAATATTACGGTGGGTCTGAAGCGAGTTGACAGTGAGTCAAGGGTGGACTGAATGTTAATTGATTGTGAGTCAAGTTTCATTCAAGGTTCAATATATATTGAGCTGGAGATTGAGATTTAAGAAAAGAGTTGAGTAGAGAGTGTATAAAGAGTAGGATTGTAGCGAGTTGAAAATTACTTAAAAGTAATGCAGAGTAACGTGGCCTAGTGAGTTGAGACAAAATGTTGATAATGAACCGAAAACAGAGCCCAAAATTCTTGACAAGTGAGTCTGGAGCGAGTCAGAAGTTTTTTTTTTGAGGATAAGTTGGAAATGAGTTTAGAGAAGGGCGAAAATGAGCTGGAACTCTTTTCTTCTTCTTCTTTATGGTTCGACGTTCGTATTGGAACTTGGCCTGCCCCACTTCAACTTAGTGTTCTTAGAGCAATTCCACAGTTATTAATTGAAGGGCTTTATTTGCCTGGCATTGCATGAATTTGGACATTGTGTGGCAAGAACAAAGTACACTATGCCCAGGGAGTCGAGAAAATTTTCCCGACCGGAACGGAAATCGAACCCAGAAGTGACCCAGAACCCAGAAGTCAGAAGTGAGTTGGAAGTGAGATACGAGCGAAATGACAGTGAGGTTATAAAGATTGAAGAGCGAGATAGAAGCAAGTCACAAGTCACTCCAGAGTAAGTCGAAAGGAAGTTGGGTTGTCATTTTCGTCATGAATCGGGTGTCAAAAAGTAAGGCGATAGTTCAAATTTTAGCCAAATTTCTTCGAAGTTATAGTGAGACAAACGTGAATCAACAGTGGATATCGCAAGTGAGTTGTGTGAGATTTGTGTGTGTGCTGGGATATATTCTAGATTAAGGTTTAGTCAAGGTTGATTTAAGTTTAGTGCGAGAATGAATGAAGACTTGGTCTGAAGTGAGCTCTGAATTTGCTATAAAGTGAGTCAGAAGACGGTCTAGCGATTTGAGAGATAATATTGAATCTAAACTAAAACTAACACGTATCCAAAGAGAGCCAGAAATATGTCAGAAGTGGAAAGTAAGTGAGTTGAAGATGGTTCAAAGGTGACATGGAGATGAGTCAGGAGTCATATGCTAACAAGTTATGGAGGATGTGATGGTGAGCTGAAAGGGAATCATGTACTGGTTGAAGATTATTTTTTGCAGTTTTCCCCAATTTCACCCCACTGTGCCTGGATGCCACCACAGTAGTTTGTAGAAAAAAAAAGTAAATATGGAAAGGCATTCCGATGGGGTCCGGGTTTCTCAAGGCAAATAAAAGAGCAACATTTCGCAGAAGTGCTCGCTCGTGTTAGGTACCATCAGGGGATTTTACATCGTCGTTTTCCGACGTTGTCGGCGTTGTTGCTGATGACAGAATCGGTTGGAATTTGGGAGTTGTTTTTGTTTCGGTTTTGCTTGTTCGGAAAATTCGTCGGAAAGGGTCATATTTTACGTTTTGTCTAACAAGTGTTTACGCAAGATGGGGATAGGGGTTTCACTGAAAAAGTGGTACGGTTTACAGAAGAGCATTTCAGGGGTTCAATGGAATTTAGAGGCACAAATTTAGAAGAATACGTACTTTGGTGTTGTGTCGCTTTCGTCGTTAACTATTCGATATGTTTCGAGCTAAATAGCTGTGATATCATCCAACAATTCATTGAATTCAATCATCTATGTACCTGATGAACTCCGAGCACATGTTATCGGTCCATACACTTGAAACAACTCCCATCAGGAATTTGACCGCAGCACAAACAAGCTCAATTTAATCGAACAACATCATCAATTAGAGCGAGAGACTATTTCGAACAAACTTTTCAATTACGTTATAAACACATTACTTGATAAAAGGGGAAAACCAGGAAGGCGGCCGGCGCAGCGTTAGCATCACAAAAGAGAAAACCAGACATCGGAAATAACCAAACCATGCATTGCGATTGCAACATCACCGGTCGTTGCATTATTATTGCTCTGAAGCTGGATCCTCGTGAACGAATTGCCGACGGCGGTTGTTCCATGCATTACCGCTGCTCGGAGAACCGACATTTATTATGATGGGAACAACGTGCAACAAAGCACTCGATAACAAGTCCTTTTCTACTTTTTCCGAAATGAAATATGTATAATCGAGTTTCACCGGTGAATATTCGAAATTTATCATAGTGTTCCATGTATGGATGATGGGAAACATGCATTGGACCACGTGCCATACCTCTGCAGCGTAGATAAACAGACAGCTTACTCTACATTTCACAGCACCGCACCGATGAGATAAGATAGCTATGTTCCAATTCAATTTGAAGTCATTTTGGTGCTGCAGCATAGTGTTTTGGGCAGTTCAGATTCCAAAAGTGTTGAAAACTCAAAACTCGGTGCAAAACTAGAGTCCTATGGTAATGGGCTTTCTAGATGGAACCCTTCAAAAGGGCCAGGCTGCTTACTGCAGAGCAGCATTTTGACGATAAAGAAACTGAATATTTTGCTACTTAAACTTCAATCTACATTTCTTAAACCAACAATGAGACAGTTTTACTAGAAGTGTAGATGTGTGATGTGTCTAATTCACCATACAATTTTCACAGTAGTCTTGAAGTACATTTTTACTTAGGCTTTGAAATTCTGAGACAGGGGCTATAACAAGTTTTAAAATCAGAACTACATCATAAGAGATTTTCGTTTTTGGTGACAGTTTTGGTTTTTCGGCTTAGTGTTTTATAAGCTCATTTGCAGTTCAGACCTGTCTTTGTTACGCTACATTTATTCATGGCAGCCTATTTATTGCACCCATGAATAAATAGAAACGCTCCATGGAAAATCAAAAAGCGCTCCATAAAGAATGAACATATGTTCCATGAAAATGTGCAATGTTACCCATAAATTATTGGAAACGTTGCATACTTTATAAATAATGTACCGGTAAATCATAAATTATTCTCATTAAAAGTAAAATTTTGCACCAATAAATAATACTGAAATGATCCATAATGAAATACAAATGCTCCATAGAAAAATGCAAATCGCTCGAGCGTTTTCAATTATTTATGGGTAACATTGCACATCTTCATGGAACTTATGTTCATTCTTTATGAAGCGCTTTTTGATATTCTATGGAGCATTTGCAGTTTGTTATGGTTGCAATAACCTTTTGCCTTTATACATAGTCGAGTCAAGTACAAGACACTGAAGACTACCTTACAGTTGAGGTTGAAATATGTATCTGTCGAAGGATTTAAATTCTTAGTGGAATTCTAAGGAACAGTACTTAACACGATATTCTTTTTACTTACATTTCTCTATATAGTAACGAAGGAAAGTTCTGAAAAAAATCCTTTGAATAATTGCTTAAGTAAAAAAAAAAACACTTCGAAGTTCTGAAGGAATTCTCGGATAAATTTCTGCAGAAATCTTCAAAACAACTCCTGGCGCAATTCTCGTAGACATTTTTGGAGAAATCCTCTGAACAATTGTTGGATTTTTTCTCATATTCTGAGAAATTCCTTAGTAATCCTTTGAAAGATCTCCTGGGGAAATGAGCGAAGAAATTTTCATAGAAATCTCAGGACAAATTTCTGAACAAATGATCATAGGAATTTCTTGGGAAACCCATGGAGGAATTCTTTGCGGAATTCTGGAGGGATTTATAACATCTGTCGAAAAGCTTTCTATGTAATAAATTTCTAAAAGACGTTTCGGGAATATTTATACAGAAATTCATGTTGAAAAAAAGGAAGAAACTTTTAAAGAAATCTGACGAAAAATTTTTAAAGAAGTATTGGGGAAATTTTCGATAAAAAATCTTTGAATCTTCCAAAATATCCCCTGAGAAAACAAAGAAGAACTCTTTATGAAATCCTAAGAAAAATTGATAATGTAATTTTAGGAAAAAACTTTAGTAAAATTTTTGTAGGAATCATCGGAGGTAGTTTTGGAAAAATAGTCGTAAAATTTTCGGAGGAATTCTAGAATCACCCTCAAGAAATATTAGGCATAATTTTTTAATCCAGGGAAAAATCATTGAAAGAATTAACACAAAACTTTCACAAAAGTTTTTAAAATCTTTGAAACATTTTCAATGTCTCAAAAACACTTTGCAGGCTTCATACACGATACACGTGTCGTACATAGTTCAGTGCAAAAAAGTAAAAAAAAAATATAAGAATTTCCGCGTCGTACTAATTTGAAATATTTTAGCATAAATTTAAAACATAAATAACATAAATTAATAAATTATTATATTTTATTAACGAGTTTGTAAGAGGAAGAGTGTATTTTATATAACAATTATCAATGTTGTTTTGTTCATAACATTGAATTATGACTTACTTAGTTATGAGTTTTTAGACAATTACAAATTTTGCTTTCGGACTATTATCAATAAAATTTGTAAATTAAAAAAAAATATTGAAGAAGTTTTTAAATTCACTGTAACTAAGTTGATATTGAAAACAATAAAACTAATTATTCAAATGGTCTGCTATTTACAGGGGATAGTCAAAATATTTGGAACAGATACAGTCATTGCACAATTATGGGTCACTCTGTCACAATTATTAGTCAGTCATTTTACCATGTGTAGCCGGCACTGGCCGATCCGGGAATAATCTATGCGGCTTAAGCGCCACTCCGTTAGGACACCGCAAGACAAGTTTAATTTGCCCGGTTGAGACTCGTTCAGGGCGAGTCCATTCAAAATCTTCAGAGAGAATAGAGATCGAGCCAGTCCGTCTACTTACTATACCAGAACTGGGGAAACTACCCTAAACAACCAACATATAACTTCCAGATTAACAGACCATTTCTCCAAAGAGCGGTGAGAGATCACCCATACCTAAAAACGTTGCAACTCTAAGATGTGACGTTGCACGCAAGATTCTCATCATTGGAAGCTTCAAATCGTTCCCGCTAGAGGTGCAACCAGAGTAGACGAGACAAAATCAAATAAAGTCAAATTCCGCCACGCGGAAGACATTCAACGCAAAAACAAGATACGTGACAACATGGAAACACTTCTTTCTCTACGTCGGCAAGTTTAGGACTTAACTACAAACAATCGTTTATGAACGGAAACACATTTATTGTAACGTAAGAAAAACAACTTTACCACGGATAATAATCTTCACATGCATGTATTTACTTAAGGACAAGTTATTTGGAGTACATAGCTCAAAATTTCTAGAGCACCGTTTTTTAGAACCGTTGAACGGATTTGGATGAAAATGCATCACGCTAATTGTTCAGTGGTTGTCAACAGCGTGATGCATTTTAATCCAAATCCGTTAAACGGTTCTAAAAAACGGTGCTCTAGAAATTTTGAGCAATGTACTCCAAATACCTTGTCCTTAAGCCGACATCGTATCGTTCCTAGTCCTATTGTCCTACCGTGTGCGTTTTTTACTGTCTGTTTGTTCCCTATCTATGCCTGTTCTCCCGTGCTCAATGGGGCACGTTCGGTGTAGTACTAGAATTGAAGTAATGAGCTGAATTTTTGTATGGTGAGAAGGTCAATTCTCTGTTTCTGCAAAGAAATGGTTCTAAAAGCGTGGGTATTGTGATTCTTTGTCTAATTTAATGCTGTTTGAGCAAAACTTTGGATAACTATGTTGTTTATGTTGCAAGAAATGGAGAAAACAACAACACGGTTACTCAAAGTTTTGCTCAAACAGCATTAAATTAGGCAAGAAATCATAATACCCACGCTTTTTGAAACATTTCATTGCAGAAACGGAGAATTGGCCTTCTCACCATACTAAAATTCAGCTCATTACTACAAATCTAGTACTTCACCGATCTGTCCTATTAGCTTCAATGTGCTTGGCTGTACAGCATCCCATTCACTTTTCCTCGACGATGGAAGCGACGATAGAAAGCTTCACACCCGGGTGTCTAATAGAAATGTGGTTGGGTGGGTCGTCCACTGATTACGTGCGCACGTTTTTGGTTATGCCGCACCCAACCTCCAAATTGATGGACGCGTCTAAAATCCTGGATGTGCGGTCCAGAAAAATTACCTCAACCTTTGGTTGGCAAAAATCCAAATTAAATTAGAGTCGGAAAGTGTTACCACGTTGTTCTACACTCACAAGATCAAGAACACGCTATACAAAAAAAGAACGCGACACTTCTACTTCGATTGACTGCTCGGACGAAATTGATTTGATGCTTTGACCCTCAGATTAGGGAAGGTGATCTCGTCCGAGTCCAGCGGAAGCTCGAAATTTCCCGCGAACTTCATCGAAATAGTTCGGTAATCTGAAAGAATATGCTGGCCGAGCGCCCAGGTTTCGCGTTCGGCCGCGACCTTTTCTCTCTCGACTTTCTCTGAAGATTTCGAATGGACTTGACCTTCGGAGACAGTTTTTCAGGGCTGAATGCAACCATTAATAACGCCTGTAGCCGATTATGTCGGTAGATCTAAAGTAAGCGACGGTCTACCTTAAGGCGTGTTGCAGGTCTTTAAAATTAGACCGATTTGGGTGGTGGAATGTCTGGTTTAATTGAATAATTACTATAGTACCTGGAGCAAAGGCTACACATGCTATTCAAATGGAAATGACCCATAATTGTGGGTGATTCATGATTGTGCTATGACTGTAAAATTTTCACTTTTCAAAAAATGTTCAACTAGCTGTAAGTTTTCGATAAGGACATCAACTATTCTATCTTTTCTTTAAGTTCATCAACTAATTGTGTATCAGTGGTCCAAATTTGGAATAGATTGGGTTGTTTTCCACAAAGTTAGAAAGATTATATAAAAAGGTATAATTATTCGGCTTGCAACTTTGAGCTGTAATATCTCCGGATTCAACAAACCGAATGCAATAAAACAAGGTTGCAACCATTCATTTGCAAAGATTTACATTCATTTGCTATTATCTCAGTTCAGAAGCATGCTATCGAAAAACAGTGTATGATGAATTGGTTTGCCGAATAACATTGGAGTCGCACACGCATTCCAAAGTCGTGAGCGAGCTGTGAAGGCAACTTTCCACAGCGTGAATGAAATTTACATTCATTGCGTGGAGAGTTGCCTTCACAGCTCGCTCACGACTTTGGTATACGTTTTACGATAGCATGCTTCTGAACTGAGATAATAGCAAATGAATGTAAATCTTTGCAAATGAATGGTCGCAACCTTGCAATGAAATATTGATCATTCATGACTAGTATAATGAGGAATTAAAACTTTTGACTAAGCTTTAAACTTTTTTTGACTAATAGACAAATTGGGGTAAAAGGGACAGCTGTTTGTACCCTCCCGTGAATGATTCTAAAGCTTATCGATAAACAGTATTTGTATACATCAAATAATAATCAATGACCTCATGTTTTGCAAGCAGTGATATTACAAACAATACAGAAAATGTTATCAGCAGTATGGGGCATGCAAGGGGGCATATACGCGCATGATTATGGTTCACTTATTTCAATGTTACTTAGCAGTATCTGTTTCTTATAGATTTAAAGTGTATAAATCTCCTTTCAAGGGCCCATATAGCCGAGGCGGTAAACGCACCGGTATTCAGCATGACCATGCTGAGGGTGACGGGTTCGATTCCCGGTCGGTCCAGGATCTTTTCGTAAAGGAAATTTCCTTGACTTCCTTGGGCATAGAGTATCTTCGTGCCTGCCACACGATATACACATGCAAAATGGTCATTGGCAGAGGAAGCTCTCAGTTAATAACTGTGGAAGTGCTCATAGAACACTAAGCTGAGAAGCAGGCTTTGTCCCAGTGAGGACGTTACGCCAAGAAGAGGAGAGGAGAGAGGAAATCTCCTTTTTCTATGAAAACAGGGCCAAATGGGGTAAACTGGAAACTCCCGAAGATAATTCTGGTGATAATAGATTGAGTGCTTTCTGTTTATGCAAAAATAATCAACATCAAATCAGTAGCATTAAAATCCATTCATGATTAGGTAAAAGTGTGAATTTACAGCAGTTGTAGGAGCATATGGGGCATATAAGCATTTGAAAGGATCTTTCCTATATTCTTATGATTGCTGTTAACCTCTTATTACAATGCAGATATTTTTAACGGTCTACAGTCGTGCTTGCTGTTTGAAAGTACATTTTGATTCCTTTCTTGCAAGAAAAAAGGGCAAAATAGGGCAAAATGGACCACTTACCGTGCTGTGCGGTGAAAGAAATTTAGCACTAGTCGATTTCTCGTACTTTTTTACGTCAAAAATGGTCAACTTCACGTACCGAAACCAGCGGCGTTAAAAGATCCGTTTTTGGGTCGATTTTTTTTGGTGGCCAACCGTGCGAGTGACAGCCGATTAATGAATTGCAGTTCCTGGCGGAACTTCAGAAGAACTCTTGCAGAGACTCAAGCAAGATTTTAAAACGGGACATCTTGGTTAATCCCAGAAGAAACTCCTGGAACAATCTCAGAGGGTAGAAACTCTTTTTTTTCCTAAAACTTTTATCGCATTCCGATGATAACCCAGCGGAATGGTACCAGATAACATAAAAATGATTCCCAGAAACATTTCTGAAACAATTTCTTCTGGAAGGAAGTTAACGTATCCTTCCATTTCATGCACCGTAAAACGGGGTAACTTTGATAGTTTTCAAGCAAATTTACTTAATATTTTTACATGTAAAAGTAATTTTCTTACGTTTACATTTTTAAAACTAATACTGGGGTTTCGGTGATCAATTGCAATTGAAAGATCGGCCAATTCGAAATTTCTTGGGTGATTAATAGTGTTTCATTTGAGTGAGAACCACATCTTTTTTTTTGGGGTAACTTTGATAGTGTCTTGGAAAACGATTGTAACGATATTTCCCCGAAAACCAGTTCCCCGAAAACCAGTTCCCCGGATGCCTCAGCTGACGCTCACCACGCTGACGTGGTATACGTTGGCCGTAATGACTCCAATGCACAACTAGTAGGATCCGGTCATTATGCAGAAGCACGCTTTACCAAAATACGTTAGGCCGAAGTACGTTAAGACGAATGGATTGTATAGCTGTCTTCCTAATTTTCTTTATCAAAGATGTCCGAATTTGTGATGTCCTAGAAGAAGTTTTGAGTACCTTGGGGCTTTCAACATTCCCCGAGTCTAGTTCATTCTATGAATACTGGTGGTTAAGGGTACCCCTCATTTGTCCGAATGCCATTTGACCGGATGTCGTTTGCTCGAAAATGAACTGCAGTGCACTATTTCCCACATCACTAGAAGTCGAAAGAACAGCCTATGTTTCATAGAAGGATAAATCTTTGATAAAATAATGACAGTTTCAACGTCAACCAATCTCTGAATCGAAAACTAGAAAGAATAGCCCACTAATAGAAGAAGGTAATATTTTTAATGATCATTTTGGTAGCCAGTATGTCAAAAAAATCTTCTACATTCCTTTGATTTTAAGTCGGTCAAATGACCGGACACTGATACTGAGATGAAATTCTTTGATCATTTTCAGACTCACCCAGGAATCTCTGCAGAATCTTCACCTGATTTTTGGTTGAAACGTCGTCATATTCTCTGCAGGAACCTCGCCGGATTCACTGCTAAGTCCTCGCTGGGATTCTCTGTAGAGACACTTCTACACTACATAAATATCTGTAAATATGGGAACTTACGTATTTTCGGCCGTTTTGCTTTCTTCGTCATGGTTTTGGTTTTGAATCCTATTGATCTCAAAATTGGCTTTAAATCATTCCCAATCAAGCTGAATCATATGACGAAGTGTCAGGAAATTTGGCCGACAAAAAAAAAACCCTAATGTCAAAGGGAACAAACCTAACGATAATACCCTTTGTTACCCTATATGCTCACAGATTTAAAGCTGGTCAAGCAGTTGAAAAGTTGCCTAGCCAAAAGTTCAAATTTTGAATTATGACAACTGACCCTCCTAATGCATCATGATGGGAACAGCTTGCTGACATAGTGTACGGTTGGGTTCAAAAAAGACCCTAATGCACAAGGAGGGTTAAAGTAAATGTCTTTTGATTACTGAAAAATTCAAACTCGAGGCGTTTGGGCTCCCTTTGCAAATAGTTTTGGCTCAAAGTCGAAGGTTCCACTTTTTGTGATTTGAATCTAGAAGAGAACACGACTTTTAATTTTCCAACAACTTACGAAAAAAATAGCCACACCCTACTGTACATTTTAATAGCACTATGTAAACAACTTTCATTTCAGTTGTCCTAATGGCTATGTACACTCCTTATCTGAAGTCTATCCATTTTCTGCGTATCTGTATCTATCGAACAAACTTATTTGATTGGCTTCAAGTTGGATCGGAAAATCACGCGAAACTCCCTCGGTGGAAATGGCTACCGTAGCGGAGTACCTTCTCACCAGTAGTGCGTTGTCCTGTTGCTTTTACTGAGACTTGTGTCTCCCTTGTGACGCCCCCCCCAAAACAACTTCCGGGGAAATAAATTAGCATTGACAATCAGAAAAATCCATTACTTAGAGGCATAGGGACCAGGTTCTTGGTGGTACGGTCCTTGTCGCGAAAAACGTGGATTGAAAGCGCGGGAGTTGTTGAAACATCTCGCAGATGAATTTATGCTTTCCGAGGAAGTACGATTTGTCGTGGATATTTCTACGAATCGAACCTGTGCCTCTAAGTCTAGGAGGAGCACGATCCTGTAACCAATGGTGCAAAATCGATTGCTATCATGTTGTTCGGAGTAAATCGAGTTATATTTAGAAGAAAAAGCGGAAAAATCGGCCGAATCGTTTATTATATTAGAAACACGTGTTTTCGAAGTTCTAAGGTCATCTTGAATAGAATTACAAATTTCTTTCTTCAAGAAACTTTAAAATTTGTGTCCTTGAAATTGCCAACAAACAAACTTCAAGATATATTCGATTTGCTGAGTTTCACGTCAATCTCCTCACCGTCACCCACGGTAATTGATCTGTCTCAATTGCTGTTATCTTGTAAGAAGGAACCCTCTGCACTCCATTTGCCAATCCGATTGACTGACTGTCACCGTGTTGGCGTTGGTTCATTCATCCATCCATCCATTCGTTTGTTCGTTCGGGGTCGTTCGCAGCTCCTCATGGTAATTGGATTCCCCTTTGTACGGAAGAATGGTTCCATTATCCGATGTCCTCACGGTTCAATTGATGGCGCCCTCGACGCACAGCAAAAGTAATTCTTCCTCCAGGAGAACAAATCCGATCCGCCGATGATGGGATAAGGGAGTACACTGGATGTGGGACGACGCAAAATTTGCATAAATTCTATTACACCTACACCTTTTGCCATGGGTTGGTGCCTTTTCGGAATGAATGAAATCAGGTTCCGCTGGGTTTCATCAGAACCATTTGCACATACTTCTTATATTCAGGCAGTGGTTCTCAATCTTGTAAAACAAGAACAAGAACAAGATCAAGAACAAGAACACGAACAAGAACAAGAACAAGAACAAGAACAAGAACAAGAACAAGAACCTAGAGAACCTAGAGAACCTAGAGAACCTAGAGAACCTAGAGAACCTAGAGAACCTAGAGAACCTAGAGAACCTAGAGAACCTAGAGAACCTAGAGAACCTAGAGAACCTAGAGAACCTAGAGAACCTAGAGAACCTAGAGAACCTAGAGAACCTAGAGAACCTAGAGAACCTAGAGAACCTAGAGAACCTAGAGAACCTAGAGAACCTAGAGAACCTAGAGAACCTAGAGAACCTAGAGAACCTAGAGAACCTAGAGAACCTAGAGAACCTAGAGAACCTAGAGAACCTAGAGAACCTAGAGAACCTAGAGAACCTAGAGAACCTAGAGAACCTAGAGAACCTAGAGAACCTAGAGAACCTAGAGAACCTAGAGAACCTAGAGAACCTAGAGAACCTAGAGAACCTAGAGAACCTAGAGAACCTAGAGAACCTAGAGAACCTAGAGAACCTAGAGAACCTAGAGAACCTAGAGAACCTAGAGAACCTAGAGAACCTAGAGAACCTAGAGAACCTAGAGAACCTAGAGAACCTAGAGAACCTAGAGAACCTAGAGAACCTAGAGAACCTAGAGAACCTAGAGAACCTAGAGAACCTAGAGAACCTAGAGAACCTAGAGAACCTAGAGAACCTAGAGAACCTAGAGAACCTAGAGAACCTAGAGAACCTAGAGAACCTAGAGAACCTAGAGAACCTAGAGAACCTAGAGAACCTAGAGAACCTAGAGAACCTAGAGAACCTAGAGAACCTAGAGAACCTAGAGAACCTAGAGAACCTAGAGAACCTAGAGAACCTAGAGAACCTAGAGAACCTAGAGAACCTAGAGAACCTAGAGAACCTAGAGAACCTAGAGAACCTAGAGAACCTAGAGAACCTAGAGAACCTAGAGAACCTAGAGAACCTAGAGAACCTAGAGAACCTAGAGAACCTAGAGAACCTAGAGAACCTAGAGAACCTAGAGAACCTAGAGAACCTAGAGAACCTAGAGAACCTAGAGAACCTAGAGAACCTAGAGAACCTAGAGAACCTAGAGAACCTAGAGAACCTAGAGAACCTAGAGAACCTAGAGAACCTAGAGAACCTAGAGAACCTAGAGAACCTAGAGAACCTAGAGAACCTAGAGAACCTAGAGAACCTAGAGAACCTAGAGAACCTAGAGAACCTAGAGAACCTAGAGAACCTAGAGAACCTAGAGAACCTAGAGAACCTAGAGAACCTAGAGAACCTAGAGAACCTAGAGAACCTAGAGAACCTAGAGAACCTAGAGAACCTAGAGAACCTAGAGAACCTAGTGAACCTAGAGAACCTAGAGAACCTAGAGAACCTAGAGAACCTAGAGAACCTAGAGAACCTAGAGAACCTAGAGAACCTAGAGAACCTAGAGAACCTAGAGAACCTAGAGAACCTAGAGAACCTAGAGAACCTAGAGAACCTAGAGAACCTAGAGAACCTAGAGAACCTAGAGAACCTAGAGAACCTAGAGAACCTAGAGAACCTAGAGAACCTAGAGAACCTAGAGAACCTAGAGAACCTAGAGAACCTAGAGAACCTAGAGAACCTAGAGAACCTAGAGAACCTAGAGAACCTAGAGAACCTAGAGAACCTAGAGAACCTAGAGAACCTAGAGAACCTAGAGAACCTAGAGAACCTAGAGAACCTAGAGAACCTAGAGAACCTAGAGAACCTAGAGAACCTAGAGAACCTAGAGAACCTAGAGAACCTAGAGAACCTAGAGAACCTAGAGAACCTAGAGAACCTAGAGAACCTAGAGAACCTAGAGAACCTAGAGAACCTAGAGAACCTAGAGAATCTAGAGAACCTAGAGAACCTAGAGAACCTAGAGAACCTAGAGAACCTAGAGAACCTAGAGAACCTAGAGAACCTAGAGAACCTAGAGAACCTAGAGAACCTAGAGAACCTAGAGAACCTAGAGAACCTAGAGAACCTAGAGAACCTAGAGAACCTAGAGAACCTAGAGAACCTAGAGAACCTAGAGAACCTAGAGAACCTAGAGAACCTAGAGAATCTAGAGAACCTAGAGAACCTAGAGAACCTAGAGAACCTAGAGAACCTAGAGAACCTAGAGAACCTAGAGAACCTAGAGAACCTAGAGAACCTAGAGAACCTAGAGAACCTAGAGAACCTAGAGAACCTAGAGAACCTAGAGAACCTAGAGAACCTAGAGAACCTAGAGAACCTAGAGAACCTAGAGAACCTAGAGAACCTAGAGAACCTAGAGAACCTAGAGAACCTAGAGAACCTAGAGAACCTAGAGAACCTAGAGAACCTAGAGAACCTAGAGAACCTAGAGAACCTAGAGAACCTAGAGAACCTAGAGAACCTAGAGAACCTAGAGAACCTAGAGAACCTAGAGAACCTAGAGAACCTAGAGAACCTAGAGAACCTAGAGAACCTAGAGAACCTAGAGAACCTAGAGAACCTAGAGAACCTAGAGAACCTAGAGAACCTAGAGAACCTAGAGAACCTAGAGAACCTAGAGAACCTAGAGAACCTAGAGAACCTAGAGAACCTAGAGAACCTAGAGAACCTAGAGAACCTAGAGAACCTAGAGAACCTAGAGAACCTAGAGAACCTAGAGAACCTAGAGAACCTAGAGAACCTAGAGAACCTAGAGAACCTAGAGAACCTAGAGAACCTAGAGAACCTAGAGAACCTAGAGAACCTAGAGAACCTAGAGAACCTAGAGAACCTAGAGAACCTAGAGAACCTAGAGAACCTAGAGAACCTAGAGAACCTAGAGAACCTAGAGAACCTAGAGAACCTAGAGAACCTAGAGAACCTAGAGAACCTAGAGAACCTAGAGAACCTAGAGAACCTAGAGAACCTAGAGAACCTAGAGAACCTAGAGAACCTAGAGAACCTAGAGAACCTAGAGAACCTAGAGAACCTAGAGAACCTAGAGAACCTAGAGAACCTAGAGAACCTAGAGAACCTAGAGAACCTAGAGAACCTAGAGAACCTAGAGAACCTAGAGAACCTAGAGAACCTAGAGAACCTAGAGAACCTAGAGAACCTAGAGAACCTAGAGAACCTAGAGAACCTAGAGAACCTAGAGAACCTAGAGAACCTAGAGAACCTAGAGAACCTAGAGAACCTAGAGAACCTAGAGAACCTAGAGAACCTAGAGAACCTAGAGAACCTAGAGAACCTAGAGAACCTAGAGAACCTAGAGAACCTAGAGAACCTAGAGAACCTAGAGAACCTAGAGAACCTAGAGAACCTAGAGAACCTAGAGAACCTAGAGAACCTAGAGAACCAATTGGAAACCACCGTATTAATTCCATTCTTCCCTGCCATGATTAAGAAGCTAACAAGAATCAACGCAAACAGCTCGTTACGAACACCTTCGCCACAACCCAACGACACCAACCACTGACTGATTCGAATTCTTCGTTCTTTCTTTCTTCCTCCGTACTTTGCCAGGTGGCCTCTTCCACCCGGATGACGACCACCAGGAAATAGCGTTCCGCTATGCGGTCGAGAAAATCAACTCGGACCGAACGATACTGCCGCGGTCCAAGCTGTCGGCCCAGATCGAACGGATCTCGCCGCAGGACAGCTTCCTGGCGTCGAAGCGAGGTGAGTGAATTTTCGGAATTTACGATGGGACGAAATTCAATTCAATTAACACCAGGGTGTGGAGTGGGTGGGCAATAATAATTGGTGACCAGCGCGCAGCGACCTGATTGACAGATTTTCACTTACTTTCTGCTATATTTTCTTCCTTATTAGTGTGCCATCTGTTGCGAGCTGGAGTGGCAGCCATTTTCGGGCCGCAGTCGTCGCACACCGCCAGTCACGTCCAGAGCATCTGCGATACTATGGAGGTAAGTGAAGAAAAAATAATAACTTGGAAAATATCGTTTGGTAAAAGTGTAGCTTAATACGATTAGAAATTGAAGTTCTTGAATTGAAGTCTTTATCGATAAGCTTTTATCAATAATAGAAAATGGAAAAGGCAGTGTATGAATATACCCAGAAGAAACCTTGAGAGACTTCTTAGATGAATCCTTTGGGGAGTTCCTGGAGAATAATTGCAGGAATCTTTAGGAAAATTGCCAACGTATAGCTGAGGGAATTCCAGAGCAATTTCTGGTGAAATTTTTAGAGGAATACATGATCAAATTCCCAAACGAGTATTTGGAACGATTCCCTGAAAAATCTCTTGAAGAAATTCTTGGAGGAATCCCTGCAATACTGCTCGATAGAATCTCTGGTGGAATTCCAGAAGAAATTTTCAAAGGAATGCCTCGGCCAATCCCCTGCGAATGCCTGAGGCAATTCCCAGTTTAATCTTTAATGGAATATCCAGATGGAACTCCGAAAGCATTCCCTCATCAATTCATGACGGGATTCTTGAGGAACCCCGAAGTAAATCTTGGGAAAAAATTAGAATAATCCCTTGGAGGAAGTCAGAAGTCAAACATGGGGAAATTTTCGGAGAAATTTCTAGAAAATTCTCCGTAGGAATTCCAAAACCGAATTTCTGGATAAATAACTGGGAAAATTCTTTGAGAAATCACTGGGGGAATTCTTAAAATATTCTTAAAATATTCTTAAAATATTCCAGAGAAATTCCAGAAGGAATCTTTAGAGAAATCTCTGAGGGAATCCCCACAAGATTTTCTTATGGAATCCCCAGAGTAATTCTTAAAAGAATTCCCAGAGGGAATGGGAATCTCTGAAAATTCCCCCAATGAAAAAAAAATTAAATTTCTAAAAGAGATAACTGATGCTTGGGCAGCTACCTGGGAAACTTCCTGAAAGAATCACCGAGATGACTCTTGGAGGAATTTCCGAGGAGAAAGTCTCAGGGGAAACCTTGAGGTATTTCCAGGAACACTCTTGGAAGAATCTCTGGGAGAATTCCTGGAGGAATCATTGGATTAATCGTTGCGTTAATTCTTGGAGATGTTTTTGAGAGATTCCTTGTAGAACTACTGGAGAAATATCTGGGCGAATTTCCAAAAAAAAAACGCGGGAAAATTAGTGGAGCAACATCTGGGAGGAATCCTAAATTAAATGGATGTGGAAATTCAGAGAAAAATGCGTGGTGTAATCTTTGAACGAACTCTGGAAACATCCCCGTAATATTCCTGAGGAAATTGCTGAAGACTGCCTAGATGAATGCCCGGAGGAATAACCAACGGAATACTTAAGGCAATTCATAATTTGCTAAGTGATTTTCTGTAGGACTACATGAGGGAGCTTCTTGAGGAATCTTTGCAATGGAAGCTCTAGGCATCTTCCTTGATAAATCTCTCAGGAAAATCCTTCCATTTCGTAGATGGATTTAACCCTAGGGGCACCAAATTTTCGGAACATCCCGGAGAAGTGGCCAGTGTAACTATAATCTCCAGAAACATATTCCAATACTGTTGTTTTGCAAAATCATGAAGCTTGAAATATCGCAAGCTAGTTTACGAAGGCGAATTATAGATTGCACCTCTACCTGTTAAGGAGGTGTCCCCCGGTACCCTCGGCCATAAATCCGGAATAACGGCAACATCCGGAACACACATGATTTCGGTTCCATAAACAAGAAGGGTTTTGTGATCAGCTGTCAAAACTTTACAAATTTTCGTTGAGAAACGGCTGTGAACTACAATATTAGATTTTTGAAATTGGGCTTAATGGCACAAATTTCCCAAATGGAGGAGAACGTACCTCTAGAGCCGTCCTATTGAACATGAGGCTTAGGCATAAACTGTCGACCTACACCCGATTGTCTCGTGTTGTATGGTCAAAAGGTCGAAGGCTTAAGGTCGACGGTCAAAAGGTCGAAGGTCAAAAGGTCGAAGGTCAAAAGGTCGACGGTCAGAAGGTCGAAAGGTCGAAATAAAAAAATACCGAGGACAAAAGGTCGAAAGGACAAAAGGTCGAAAGGTCGAAAGGTCGAAGGGTCAACAGGTCGAAAGGACGAAATTGAGATTTTCAATTTGCTGTCCAAGTACTCGCCCTGCAACATTTCAGATCGTGGAACAAGAATCACATTAGTCCTTAAGAGTTTTTAAATTAGCATAGATATTTATGCAGCAATGTATTCAATAAATAAGTAAACTATTTCAAATCATGTTTTTATGTTGTTTTTTTATTTATTTTTTTGTAGTAACATATTTACAGCTATTGGCGTGACTACCATTATTTATTTCCTATATAATTTTACCTTCTTTTGAACATAGGCTTTTCTTTCTAGTAATGCTTTTTGATAAATTTTGGCGTACCTACTAATAATATAATTGTGTATAATATTTTTCCTTCTTTTAAAAATAGGTCGTTCTTTCTAGTTATACTATCGCAGCGATTATTTTAAAATTGATTTTAAATATGTCCAAAGAGATCTCCTACAAAGATCTACTTATATATCAGAAGATCAACGTTACGTTTTATTTTTTGATTAACCTCTAGTTCAATGTACTTATTAGACATTGCATTTTGGATACTTTATACGTAATTTTTCTATTCGTTTTGACCATTTCTTTTTATTCCATCCAAAAACTCATATTGATTATGAGTGACGCAATGCGAAAAATATGGATGGCGTAAATCATCGCGCTGCAGGTACTTGAATAAATTTAGAAATCCGCTATTCGTACCTAACGAATCCTGGCCCTTTAGTTTTATTACTAACTACAGCCGACGAGCCTTCCTTTCAACCTTCTTCCTTTCGACATTTGGCCTTGTTATTTCTTTATTTTGACCTCTCGACCTTTCGACCTTTTGTCCTAGTTATATTTTTTGTTATTTCGATCTTTTGACCGCTTGTCATTTCGACCTTTCGACCTTTTGTCCTAGTTATTTTTTATTTCGACCTTTCCACCTTTTGACCCTTCCAACTTTTGTCCTTTCGACCTTTCGACTTTCGACCTTATGACCTTCGTCCTTTTGTCATAGATCCGTATATGGGACAGTTATGCGTAGAATGGCAGCATAGGTGTTAGTACAGGAAATTATATTGTTCGATTGGAACTTCCTGGAAATGGTTTCACTACAATGGCGATAAAGGTTTTTTTATATTCCTAAAAATCTCTACTAAAATCGTAATATAAACATCTAATGAATGATATGTAGCACTACATCATTAATTCAAAAAACAATAGAATATTCCTAGAATTTTGTGCGGTAAACAATAATGTGATTCGATTCAAAGGTTCGAACATCCTGAGAGCATTTCTTCTTAAATGTTTTGAGCATTTCTTGGGAAATTCCTCTTTTCCAGTAAGTGTGATTAAAAATTTTCTTGGAAATTCCTTCAATTTTTTTGTAATTTTTCAGGTAGTTTATTTGGCAGTTCCTTTATTAACGCCTTTAACAATTCAAGTGGTTATGTTTTTTTTTGGACTTTTTTGGCATTTCCTTTGGATCCTATTCGGATGTTTCTTCAAATCAGTAACAAATTTTGAAAACGACGTATAATCAATGCTACACCATTGATTATACGTCGTTTTCAAATTTGTTACTGAAATACATAATCTTCGGAAGATGTTAAGGTAGTTTTTTGTCATTCATTTTCGTCAAACAAATTTGTTAGGATTTTTATGGAAATTCTTTTGGAATTCCCTGAGCATCTTTTGAACATATGTTTTGTAAATCTTTTGAGAATTGTTAGATCAATACTTTCAAAAATTCTTTTGGTAATTTCTAGTTCAGTAATCCATTCAAAAACTTCTTGCAGGAGCGATTTATATTATTTTTTGTGAATTTTTTCTCCAATTTCTATGAATTCTTCAGTCAATTTCTTCGTAAATTCCTCAGCAATGCTTTTACAAATTTCTGTAGCAGTTTCTTTGGGAATTATTTTGGAAATTTCTTTCGAACTTTCTTTACGAATTTCTTTAACAATTCCTTTGAAAATTTGTCACGCAAATATTTTTGTCAGAGACGAATGCCTTAGAGGTTAAGTCTCTCTAATAAAAAAAGTATTTTGAGCTTTTTTTTTGAAAATTTCTTCGAAATTTTTTTTGAGCAATTCTTTCCGAATTGTTTGTGGCAATTTCTTTGGAAACTTATTCGTCAATTTCCTCGAAAAATTTTTTGAAAGGGTAATCAGTCATTACTTCGAGGAGTCCTTCTGCAATTTTTTTAGAAAATTATCTGGCGTCGTCTTTGAAAAACCGTTCGGAAATTACTTTTAAATTCTTCGAGCAATTCTTTTAAAAATACGTTCCACAATTTCCTTAGCATATTTTTTGAGCAATGTTTTAGAATTTTT